>NC_136902.1:17745281-18016597 GCF_949606895.1 Notothenia rossii
AAGTCTGTGCGCAGCGGTGGAGGACCCAGACGAACTATTGCATGAAACAAGAAAGGAAAGAAGAGGCGCTGAAAAAATCTGTTTTGGTCACGCTCGCAAGTTCCTTTGCAAATCTGCAAAAGAGTCGCAGCATGAGTACAGAGATGAGCATGGGCCCGGAGCTACCCAGCAGCCCTCTGGCTCTGGAATATGTCAACGATTTTGACCTGATGAAGTTTGACGTGAAGAAGGAAGGTCTGGCCGGGCTGGATCGCAACGGGGTTCGCCAGTGTACCCGTCTCCAACCGCAAGGCTCGGTGTCGTCCACCCCCATCAGTACACCCTGCAGCTCGGTGCCCTCCTCGCCCAGCTTCAGCCCCACAGAGCAGAAGAGCCACCTAGAGGAGCTGTACTGGATGCCGAACAGCGGGTACCAACAGCAGATAGACCCACAGACCCTCAGCCTGACCCCGGAGGACGCGGTGGAGGCCCTGATCGGCCACCCTCCGCCTCCGCATGTCCAACAGCAGCTGCAGCAGCAAGGCGGCTTCGAGGGCTACAGGGGCCCGCATCACCACCACAGTCACCACGGCCAGCAACAACATCACCAGTATGGCCCGGGGGGCATCCCGCACCACACCGATGAACTGTCCGGGCACCCGGGCGGACACAGCCACCCACACAACCAGCATCACCTTCACCACAGCCAGGACCCCGACAGCCCTTCCCCGGAGTCCCCAGACTCCCTCCAGTCGCTCCATCACCACCGCCACCACCATCACCACCATTCGCACGGCCACCTCAGCCAGTCTGGGGGGCATCACGGCTCCGGGCTCAACGTGGAGGACCGCTTCTCCGACGATCAGCTGGTGTCCATGTCGGTGAGGGAGCTCAACAGACACCTACGGGGCTTCACCAAGGACGAGGTCATCCGCCTGAAGCAGAAGCGGAGGACCCTGAAGAACCGGGGCTACGCTCAGTCCTGCAGGTACAAGCGGGTGCAGCAGAAGCACGTGCTGGAGATCGAGAAGACCCAGCTGATCGACCAGGTGGAGCAGCTGAAGGCAGAGATCGGCCGGCTGGCGAGGGAGAGGGACGCCTACAAGCTCAAGTGCGAGAAACTCTCGGGGTCAGGGGCCAATAACGGGTTTCGCAAGGCTGGCTCCACCAGTGACAACCCTTCATCTCCAGAGTTTTTCATGTGAGTTGTCATAGCCTTTTCTTGTGAACCCCCTCACAACAAACTTTCCCCTCCATCCCCAACTTTCCTTTCTCCACAAAAGACTGACTGGCTGAACAAACGAAAAATAGTTCACACCTCCCATACTGTTTATGATTATACTAATAACAGTAACAATTATATTCATATTAGAAGAATAATCCATCGAATAGTATTCTCATATTTAATCATCTCTCCATCCACAACTGAGATACAAAGAGCAACGTAGAGTGTCTGATCAGTCGCAGCATCTTTGTAGATTAGTTGCTTGTAGTGAAGAGACTTTTTTTCTTCTTCAAAGAAGAGGATCGGCTGATGAACATTTCTTTCCCTCCTTTGAGGCTACAGTTTTGAAATAATCTGTAAGTAGTGTGGGATGGCGTCGAGGCCGTTGTCTCCTAATTTTGTTCTCCAAAATGATGACATTGTTATGAAACAACAAGCAGGCCTGGCCTCGCAGCCAGCAACACACACGAGACTCACATTCGACAAGTGGGCCCGTAATCTGAGAAAATCTCCAAAAGCAAGACTCCACTTTATGCAAATTTAACTTCTGTCTACTAGCCCGTCACGAGGTGACATTTTATGCAACATCTCATTGATTTATTGCCTGCTTGGTTATATTCGAATATATATTGAAACAAAAAATCTGCATTAAATATTAATCCTGCATGCTGGACATGTACGGTAATAATTTCTATTTTGTACTTTCATCTTCTCGTGTATATTAAGAGCATGTTTTTGATCTGCGCTTCTCCATAGTGTGGGGGGTTTAGAGAAATGCAGCGGGGACAGAACAGCAGGACTGCCGGTGCAGTATCATATGGTGTGGGTTTCTTTGGGCTTGTAAATATTATGCAACCGCAAAAACTGCACAACAAGATTGAGGAGGCTGGTTTGAACTTCTTTCTTTCTTTGTGTTTTTATTTCCTTTATTTTTTATGATTTTGTTTTTCATCATTTGGGATATTGATTGAGGAGTGCATTTCCTTATTTGGCATTTAAATACAACAAAATCTGTGTGTCAAGTGCACTTTTAGATGATGATTTGCCAGTTTTCATTTTGAAGTTTGTGCGGACCTCCCTCCAGGAAGACATACTATGATATTATATCGTGTTTTATTCAACTCAGGCCTACGTGCAAAGTTTAAAAGTAATATTTGGAAACATGTTCTGCGAGGCTGGGGAGACAAACATGTGGTCACAATATTATTGGACCCAGATTGCACAGAATAGGCGCATAAAGGCGAGGTTACAAGTTTTCTACATACTGTTTAGCACATACACAGTGGGTTGATGCTCTCTCTCATTGTAATTCATCGTGGTTTTTGTGCCACTAATTCAGAAAAGTGCTGTTCTGCCTTTCCTATTAACTCTTTAACGAACCACATCAAACCCAAACAAAACCTCTCATTCCGATTGGCGGCCACCTGTAGCATTTTATCACTCGGCCTAATATTGATGATTTATATTTGTAAAAATATTAAGAAAAAACAACTTGTCAGGGGTTTTTGTAGAGTTAATATTTAGATAGCGCGAGCATTTTTTTAAACAAAGTTTAACTATTAATGTTCTATGTTTTCCTGATTTTTTTCCTGCCGGTCAGTTAAAAAGGGGATTCAGGTTGTGCAAATTCTCAAAATGAAAACAATGTCTATGTTATGTAATATGTTTTATGTCTGTTTTATTATTATTTGATGATTCTGGTTCTGCTGGCCAGATGCATAGTTAAAGTTTTTATTTTAATGATTTAAATTAACAAACTGTCAGATCATATCGAATAAGCATGGTGCTTGCATTTGAAACTATTGTTGAAAAGTCATGCATTTAACAATCTTTGGTTTGTTACTGATTCAACTGTGTTGAAATCGAATTGAAACTGCAGCAGCGGGTTGTTGTTTTGTTTTCACCTATTCCATGTACTTTGCGATGATGGGGATCAATTTTCAATCCTGTTTGTATAAATAATAGTTAAACACTTACATTTGAACTGTTCCATTCAGGCTGGTTTCTGTTTTGTGTTATTTTCGGTTGTTTTTGGAAGAAATTGTTTCCTATTTTGCTTATTAAAGTCATTGAAATGGCAATAATTACCTCTCAGACTTTTTTTCTACTGCTATTGAAAAGATTTGCGATATAATTACAAGATTAGAGTCGCATTAACAGCATTTTACAAGTTATCAGAAAGCACACACTGCAGTGAAAGTAGCGCCAGAGCAACACTCACTTCCTGCAAAAAATACTAAATTAAAGCCAGAGCGACAGGAACATTGTTTTTATCTTTTAAGAACTTATTTTCACTGACCTCTACATCCTGTCCTTGGCCTTTACTTTATTTTCAGATTAGAGGATGATGTGGACATTTTTGGACCACAGCCCACTGGCCTCCTGTGATTAGATCACCGGGTCTGGCCGTTTATGTGGCGCTGCAGGGAGATTCCTATACATGCTGCTGGCCTCTGCTGGCATGCTGACTTCTGCAGAAACCCCGCCGTTACAAGAGCGCACGGTAAAAGGAGATATTTGACCTTGCAACATACCGGAGAAGAGATGAAAACCTCTGATTTACATTAAGTGGTGCAATAATTTGGGGGTTTAGTCGTGCATGGCTTTGAATTAACTAAAAGGTTCAATCTGACTGGTTGTTTCACAATTTGTCTAAATTCACAAAGTCCAACCCTGTCTCGTGATGCGCGGAGCCAGACCTCAGCTTCAAAATAATCCCCTCTTGCGCGCCTGCGGAGATATGTTTATGGTTAACGTTAATGGAATTTATGATTGCCACGTGTCAACACGCTTGCAGGAGTCTGTATCCTGTTTTAATTATGCTTGCATGCAGATATGCCACACATATAGGTTATAATAAGTCCATGCATTTATATTAGATTTTCATCGTGATTTAAACACAACACATATCAACAAACACTGGCGTTCCTCAATCTGCATATCCGGTATAGTATGACATTAGAAGCAGAGAAGTAGAAGAAGTAGGAGGGAGTAAGTGTTGATCTGGTCCCGGTCTAGAGTTACTGGTGTCAGAACATTATCTGCCCCGTGTCTGCACATTCTCAAGGACAAAACCGCTAGGCAGAGAATCAACCAATGAGACCCAAGGAAGGCAAGTCTAGTTTACATTTTACCTCCCTCTCTTTCTCTCTCCCTCTTTCTCTCTCTGGACAGCCACTGCAGCCTGGGGGCATGAGTGCAGCTGGGGTGAACCAGGAGAACAAGGACTATATTTACAGTTATGATAATAACCCCCAAATAACAAAAACTAGGCCTACTTTTTTTGTATTTGCTGTAGGGGATTCTTTTGACCTTCTATATTATCAGCAGTGTGAGGAACGAGTCAAACACACAGGAGAGGAAACAGGGCTTTGTGTACTTACAGTATCTTATTCTTCCAAGAATTCTGAACTAAACAAACATGTGGACACTCAGCTGGAGTCCCAGAGCAAAAAGTGGAGCCTGAAAGCAATTACCAGAGAAAAGAACAAATAACCAAACCATAATTTCTATCAAATGTAAAAAAGAAAGCTGTCCCAATTCATTTTAACCCTCCATCATGATTAAACTCTCAAATAAATAGATTCATATCAACCACTTAAACAAATTGAATCCTAATTTTGTTTTATTGACAAACTGATTAATACATCAATACATATCGACCACATTAACACAAATTCCGTCATTGCTGCCTTTCTTGAATTAGAGGTGCAAAATTAAACTTTTGGACGGATTTTTACCTATAGGAAGTATATAAAACATTTGTGAGAAATCGTTATTTAAAGCTCATGATGTGTAATGCTGGATACATTGTAAGTGGGAGAAAAAGAGAGGGACACAAAAAGTAGGGGAAAAAGAGGCAGAGCGGGAAATAGAGAAAAACATCAGCATCAGCTCAGCGGAAGAGCCAAGGACACAGTGACCAGGCGTGCTGTAATGATTTTAGTCTCCGATCGCACATTCACGCCCCCCCACAGAGATCCTATCTGCATTCAGCCGGCTCTGCCAGCCTCCTCCTCCAGCTCCTCACATCAGCAGCAGTGATGAGAAGAGCCCCGGCACGGCACGGCAGCTCTGGACCCAACGTTGTTTTCAAGATACACTCAGCTACAGCAGGTCAACGGCTTGTAAACTCTCTGAGCATCAGTCTCTGCCCTGCTGCAGGTATTGTAAAGCCTCTGAAGTGTGTGAACATTTCTTGCATGCTCTATACATCCAGACCTGAAACACTATGACACACTCAATTGCATCTTGCATAATTTGTTAAAGAGTGTAAGGTGATTTGTATGTATACCACTGCATTTCCTCTATTCATGGTTATTTTAAATGAACACACAGCTTCTATAGGGCTCAAACTCCTACTGCGTTATAGTGTTGATATAATTACATTTAGATTCAACTCCATTTAGTTATATTGTTCACACACACACAAACAGATGAGATACACATGCATGCGCACACACAAGCAGTGCAGCCCACTGCCACACCAGCGGCCCATTGACTTTCATTGGAAGTGACTTCCCTGTTACTCTAAATCACGATGATTTCCCGGGGAATTAAAGCAGGCTTTCCCCAAGACACACACACACACACACACACACACACACACACACACACACACACACACACACACACACACACACACACACACACACACACACACACACACACACACACACACACACACACACACACACACACACACACACACACACACACACACACACACACACACACACACACACACACACACACACACACACACACACACACACACACACACACACACACACACACACACACACACACACACACACACACTTCTCCGCCTCATTCTGTTTTCATTTACTCGTTCGTAATCTGACCAGCTTCAATCTTGTAGGCTACTAATATTTCCCAACTATTCACCGTATCTCTGCAGTGTGTATGCACGTGTTTCAGGCTGGTTATTGGAATCTCACAGTTGTCAGTGCGCTGGAACCAAGTCAATGAAAATCAATCTTCACCATCTTCTTTTTCTCGTCTCTCCCTCATCCAGCTCTCCATCATCCTTCCCTTCATCTTCTCTCCTTCAATCCTCAGCCAAGCCCAGCCCTGTGTGGAGTTCAGATCAAGACGACATCACTGCGTTATTTATCCTCAGCCTGTTACACACACACAAATACACCAAGACGCACAATCTTAAAAAATTACAAACTAACAATCACTTCATTCTTAGACTAAAACACAGATTGGCAAAGTTAAACAGGCGGATAAAAATCTATTTTCTATCAGTCAGTGGCCATTAAAATGCTGCTGTTCACAAAGATACACATGCATATAAACAAAAAGACACACTGACATGTACTTTGATTAAAATGTGTTATTCAATATTTTGTTTTGCATACTTGATTTTGAGTTGGGAAATTTGTCCATATCATAAAATATAAATGTCCACATAAATGCTCATCAGTAACTTTTTATTCTAACTGCATGTTATACTGTAATTACGTCATCATTTTGAAAATATCTCAAAAGGCTCCATTTCCACATGGTTGCAGACGAGAAGCAGTCGCTGCTTTCCGCTGACCTCGTCCACCGCAGCCTCTCTCCGTGATGAATCTGTACCTTCATGGTCACAACCAGTCAATGGTCTGTATGATGGATACCTATGGCCATGGCCGCAGAGAGTCGATGAAAGTGACCCATGTGTACATCTCTGCTTCCGGGATGTGAAACCCAATTCCGGGTGGGATTGATCCATGTCTGGCCGCTGCAGGGATAAGGGCAGGGGGATAAGATAAGAGCAGACACCGAGCGGTCAATGATACGTTTGAACCATCAACCTCTACTGCAAACAGGACGTTATAATGTCCCCCCACCCCGCACACTTTTAAAGGTATACAGACCGTATTTCATCAGGACATGTCAAAGGCGCCTGCTGCTGTTTAAGCACTGCCGGCTGTCACTGAAAATCCAAATAAGTTAAAGCAGCAATTCAGTACAGCCACTTATATTGCAGGCAAATTCACCTAAGGAAACATATAAGTATTATTTAAGTATAGTAAAAGTACACACAATGCAAAAACCTTTATTTAGTAAGTAGCAACAATTATATTATTGGATTATTATTTCTGATGCATTAATGTGTAAGTAGCATTCTACTAGAGCAGTTGATAGAGGGGAATCTAATTATAACTATTTTATATACATTTTGGAATTTCAATATATTACAGTGCATTTTACGTTAAGTATGTAGACAACTTATTTGTAGACTCTAGTTGTACAATCATTCTAGTAATTTAGAGAAACATTAGCTAACATTTTTGTTTGGCACAACAAAAAAAGGAGTTTGGTAAAGTTTTGTGTTTCATATCATCAAAATGTAATATCTCTACAATTTTGACTGCTCAGTCAACAACATTCCAGACATTTAATAGACTAAATGATTAATCAAATTAATGAGTTTTTTAAAAATGAAATTAGATAAAATTAAGAAATTCCAAATCAAATGCTTTTGGTTAATAGTTAACTATAAAGATACATGTTCTATTCACCACTACATGCTGGATGTATATCCCACCAGCCAATTAACTCCACCAAGTACCTGAGCAGTGCTGTCTGCTGTATCATCTCCACCCTGTGTAATGTGCTCTGGCCTGTTGTCGCCCTAAGATGTGAAGTAAATAATTGAATGGATCCATTAATAAATAAAGTGCAGGGGGAGAGAGGAAGAAGAGGGAGGGGGGGAGAGGAGAGATGGGGGAGACAGGTCACTCATCTTTACAATCACCGCTCAGGGAGTGGCATGACTGCAAACACGCTGCCACCTCTCTCTCTCTCTCTCTCTCTCTCTCTCTCTCTCTCTCTCTCTCTCTCGCTCTCTCTCGCTCGCTCTCGCTCTCTCTCTCTCTCTCTCTCTCTCTCTCGCTCTCTCGCTCTCTCTCGCTCTCTCTCTCTCGCTTTACTCTCTTCCTAGGAGGTGTCTGGACATAAGAAGCATTAGCTGAAGTGACCTCTGACTCGCAGCTCGGAGCCGGTTGTGGCGTTTCAACACATTTCCTCTCTGATCCAGAGGCTACTTCCTGAAGAACAGGTGGAGGGAGGGAACATAGAGCTACTATCAAAGAGGCAGGCCAAGTCTGCGTTCAAAACTAAAAAAACTGCTTTCTAGACTGCCTTGATAAATTACAATTGGTGGGTGTAATTCGTATAAACTGTAGACTTCTATTTAATAAAAAATAAAAAAGGGAAACCTAACTGTAAAAGCACATCTATTCCTGTTAGAGGATGTGTCTTTTATTTTCCTTCTCAAGATCACAAATATCTCACAAGATAATTGTATATATGTCGGCTTATATTTGTTTGTTCTTTGGGAAATGAATCAGAGGATGAAACTCTGGATTGAAAAACCAAATAAAGAGTTTGAACCCAAGTTTTACTGACAAAACAATAAAAGTTGCCCTCAAATAAAATCAGTGTTCTTACATGCACAGAAAGTATATCTTTTTTCCCTCTCTTCTTATTCCACACAAATGCTCACCCCATTCTTGCATTTGCTCTCTAGCTTTTCCCCTTGTTTTCTCTTTCTCCTGGCCTTCTTCTTTTTTCTTTTTTACAGCCTGATCTCTATTTAGATTTCCTCGTTTGGAGTTGCCACAACGCTCCCCGTTGCCAACATCTGTAAGTGGTTTGGAGGCAAGAGACACTATGGAAAAACATCAAAAAATAAAAAGAGCAGAACAGCGCTCTACTACCAGAGTAGGATAGAACAGAGGCTGTGAAAAGGATACAAACTGCTCTGGGATCAGAGGCACACGCAGGCAGAAGGCAGGGCTTCGTCTGACTCAGATAAGTGTTTGAATCAGTGAAATAAATACTGTACGTACATTCTGTGCACCACTCTGCCTGGTGCAAAGCATAAAAGTAATACTTGCACACTGCACTGTACTGTAGCTCAGATGGGTGGGGGTTGTGCATGGAGTTCTTGGGACCCCACAGTTTGGAGTTTACTGAGGATTGACCTCAATCACGTGTCAGGTTTTAGGCAGATTGGATTTAAGCTGCAGCACTTTTAAAGAGATTATGTTATTGTAAGAGATTAGGAGAAGTAGATACATTGAAGGGAGCTAATGAGGGGGTTCTCCCCTCCCCAGCTGCCTGCCTAATTCCGTGCTCACTGTCCTGTTGATAATACACACTACAATAGTATTACTGTGGCATTAGAGGCTTTACAGTGTTGTGGCAATGAGAGACTCTCTGTTGGATAGTATAGTAGAGGTTCAGATGGTTGTGTATTGCATAACTATACCATTCTGTGTGAGGATGTGGCCGCCTTTTATACACATGTGTAAGGGGAGGAGAGAGAGTGTGTGTACAGTAAGGTCTCATTAGGTAATGAGGATGATTACGCTGCATTAGGTGGTGGAGAAGAGAGGCAACAGCCACAGGGTGGGAGGGGAGAAGGGAACATGTGTCTGTGATTTGCGGCATAAGCACATACCATTTAATTGACACAGGCCTTCTCTGTCTCCTGATTGGTGCAGAGCTGTCCTCTGCATGTCTGCTTGGCCCTCTCTGTCCTTGACTCGGAGGGCAGAGAGACAGATGTGGTGTGAAAGGGGCGGAGAAGGGGAATACAGAGAGTGCGGAAAGGTACTGGACTGAAAGTCGGCTGCAGTTGGAGGCAGAGAGTGGAATATTGGACGTGCGTTAAAGTGTTTTGTGGGTCAGTCCGTCGCAGACATGTAAATCAGAAAAAGAAGATGGAAAGGATTTGTCTAGGAGACCCCAGTACAGATATTTAAGTGTCTTTTCAAAAAAAGTAGTGAAGAAAATACGAGAACATTGCCTAACATAGAGAAACAGTTCTCTCAGAGGATGTGTGAAGACAGGCTTCCCCTTGCATGAGCTGCCCCCTCTATTGCCCTTCTATAAGTAGGCAGGTATTTTTACCCAGGATAAAGTGCTGACCCAGTCTCAGGTAATTACACCCCTGTTGGGCTCTGGCACAGACATGTCAGGGCGGTGCTGGGTGCACCTTACACCTTAGCTACGGGTAAACCACACTTATCTCACTATTTACAAGCGAGTATAGAGCCTTACTCCACATGAGAGAGAGGGAGGAGGGCATACCTTGGCAAAGCCATGAAACCTTCCTCTTGGCAGAGGCCCACTGACATCCCATCCCCCATCAAAGAACATTAAGGGGGCACAAATTAAATTAAACTACATTCCATATTCATTCATAGGATGTAATCAAGTAGAAAAAAGCTACATACAAACTAAAGGATTCTGGTAATGGTGTGCCTGTGTGTGGTACATATTCTGGCATGAATTCAATCCAATAATCCATAAGAGGGTTAGGCATGTTCTAATCACTTCTAACATAATAATCTTGAATGATCATGAATGATGCATTTCCTTCTTGGAAAATGTTATCAAAGAAAACAAATCCTCTGGATGTGTTGTTCTTAAAAATGTATTTGAGGAGCACAACACTGACTCTGCAATAGCAAGAGGTGCCAATAACATAATCATATTGTACTATCTACACATAAAGTTCATGAAGGTATTTAGGATCTGCAGCCTGGCCCAAACCCAACAGAACTTCTGGGCATTTGGGGCCAGTGCACTTTCATTTGAATAATGTTGCAGAATAAGAAATGTAACTATTACATTTGGGTTCAAATATTACATCTGCAAAATAGACTTAATACAATGCACCACAGGGATTACTTTGTCCTTGTCTTGTAAGCTTCGAGTAACGGAAAACCAACAGGTTGCAACTGGCTCGCTTGCTGTTTGAGTTATTTAATAAAAAATCAAATGGGTTCGGCCAAACTTTCTTTCTTTACTTTCTGTCTCTGTGTTGTTGAAACAACATGCATTCATTAATTAATAATTAAAATGCATTAATATGTGGTTTTAAAGACCAAAAAGCTTTTTAAGCACTAGTGGGAATTAGGCTGTTAATGCAATGTCTCGAAGGACCTCTTTTACTAGCTTCCAAAGGATAGATGGTTGAAGTTATAATCACTTTGAATCATTCTGTTAAGCAACGATTAGTCTGTGTAAAGACTGGGCCAAAACCATAACAATAAAAACTTAACCCAGCACCACAAGGCAAAGTAATTACATTGGCGTTTCATTTTTCATAACCATGCCCTGTATTTATTGTTGCTGTCAGGATAATATTAGCCCCGTTCCAGCTCCATGCCATCTTTAGACTTCTTCTACATGCCTTTAAGAAAGAAGTCTGCACAAAAGCCACTGAACATGTGTTTTTCAGACTTTGTCTTAGTGGAGCAGAACATCTTTAGACCCAGTCGTCTTTACAAGAGTCTTCCTCCAGTATCTACTGTATATATCCTCTCTCCCACAAATGCATGTTCTATGGAAACTATGTGCTGTGAGTTGCTAGGCAAAGCAGAGGCAAAGGGAAATGGCTGTGGCCAGACCGTAGTCCTTGAAAGTGAGGAGAGGAAAGTAAGAAGAGTGCAGAGGAGTAAAAAGAAAAAAGAAAAAAAAGGACTTTCTGAACTTGAGTCATTTACCTGTGCACACTCATATGTGCGTGCACACGTGAGTATAAAGACACGTGCATGCACAAACATGCTGTTCCAGCTGAGGTGCCGTGTGTTATAATGCGCTGGTGGGAATGTGCCACTGCACGTTAATTCTCCCTTCACGCTTGCGTTGAGGAACACAGAGCCTCTAATTGATGCTAAACAAACTGCTGACCCAGACTCAGGATGAAGGTCTGTCACTGATGCACACGTAGAAACACACACTGGTACTCAAACCATAAAAAGAACTATTTGCCCCAAATTCACAACACTTAAAAATGCCCGACTTCAGCTGAACAAATCCAAGGTTTCCTAAATTGTCACACACCTTGTTATGTTCAGTAAGAGGCTTATAGGTGCAGAGTTTGAAAGTCAGCTACCACAAGAATAAGACGCCTAGTTGGCAATGTCCTTGGCATTTTGGAGGAAAATTTGGGAGTGTGTGTGTGTGTGTGCATTCTAAGAACCTCTGGAGGGTGGGGGGGCCTGAGAAGGTAAACTCCTGTTCATCCTTGTCACAGACAAACACAGGCATACACACACACACATGCAGGCCCCTAAAGGAAGCTCCAGGGAGGCACAACGCTGCCTTTGTGCGAGGCAGATTTCCCATGTCTCCCTGCTCCAGCACACAGATAGATCATCTCAGTATAGCCTGCTGTATGAAGGGCAAGTGCATGCACGCCGTGCAGAGACAGAAAAGAGGGAGGAGGAGAGTCAAAGAGTGGGAAAGAAGTTAAAACCCCAACCACTTCTTTCCTTTCTTTTTTCACACTTTCTTCTTGTCTCCCATGTCTTTCCCTTCGTACACTCCCCCTTTTCTCTCCCTCCCTCTCCACAGAGGAATCCAGTCTCTCCGTTGGGATTGGAGCTCTTTGAAGGTGATCCAGAACTGTACTGCTCGCTGCCTCTGCTCTCCTCCATCTCCTCCCCCCTCTACCCTCGGGGGGCCTGGATCCAGCTCAACCGAGAGCAGCCTTGCTCCAAATCCAGGCCCGGGCTCAGCACTCCTGCCGCAGGCCTCCCTGATTGTCCCACTGCAACATATAAAGGTGGGAGGCCTAAGAGGAGAAGAGCAAGGGGGGAAATGACAGAGGAAGAAAGAAGGGACGCGGGGGGTAAGAGGTGTGTTTGGTCCGATTCAGATTTCTCGTTTGGGAGATTAGGAGGGAGATGCTGCAACGTTTCCCTAAATCCAGCTCTCCCCTTCCTCACCAATCATGTCTCTCCTTCACGGAGCTGTTTATTTTCCCCCTTTCATTTCATCCTCACACTCCCTCCCTTTTTCCAACCCACTTCCCCTCTCTTCCTTTCCCCTCTTCCTTCCATCCCAAGGGCAAGCTCCTCACAGACTCGTCCGACTGGTTTCTTTGGCACACCTCAAACACACAAACACACACTCGGATGCCAACATATACTCAAACACAAAGCTCTTCACTTTTAGAGGAGAGCCCTTCACTCAATGCCTCAGTGTTCAGCAGGAAAGACAGAGCATGACAAAATGACAGAGGAAAAACGAGGGAGACAGAGATAAAGAGAGGGAACAAACTAGAGATGTGCATTCCTTTGGCTTGCCTGGCTCGGGAGCACAGGAGACGTGTTGCTGGCTGTTCGGTTTATTATCCCCAAGCCATATGGGTTGGCAAGCTTTTGGGGCGTGGTGGGATACATTTGTGTGTGTGTGTGTGTGTGTGTGTGTGTGTGTGTGTGTGTGTGTGTGTGTGTCAGGGTAAGGCTCTTACTCTGAGTGTGATTATACTTACATTATGCCTTTTATCACCTACAATACGCATCTGTGTGTGAGCGTTCCAGGCCACAATAACCTGAGAAACCACCCTTCAAGATAACTGCTTTCAATAAAACATAAAGCGTTTCCAGTATACCTCTTAGTCCGCATACCAACTCTTACCACAAATTCATACACGTGCACACACAAGCAAATTTACACAAGCTGGTAATTTCAGCTATCTGTGACATAATTGCAAAGTAATGGTAATCACATGATGCAGTTATCGTTTTGATACACCTCCGTTTGATATTAAAGGATAATTCAGGTTTATAGCAGTTTGAGTGTAATTTTCATAGCTGTGGTCTTCATTTTCATCAGTTATGGTAACACTGTACTCACACAAGTAATTGCTGAATTGTGGGAACACAAGGGTTCTTCTTCAACAAAGTCCAACGGGATAACAATCACAAATGGTGAGGTACTGTAATAAGATCAGCCATCAGTTAAACTGAACCACCTTTTTTAGAGGTAAACCCAAAGCAACTGCAGCTCAAGTGTGAGTACAACTACAGAAGTAACATAGAACTTGATAACAATCTCATCCAGAGCCTTTATTATCAAGATTTTGTCTGTATATAACTTTGTGCTTAAGTTGGTCCATATTGTTTTTTTGTCTGTATCTTGATTGAGTCCTCTGCACTGTCATAGTAAAAGTTAAATTTCTGTAAACTGTTTTAATTTAAAGGTCCCATGTCATGCTTTTCCGGTTATTACCCGTCCCCTTGTGTGTTATGGAGGTTTTTATGCATGTAAACGTTCTGCAGAGTCAAAACCCTCAAAGTACACCCTGTAGCGAGTAAAACTCTAACACAGAAAATACCTCCCCAAAATGCCTCGCTGGAGATACGTCACTGTCCATTGATTCTTCCGGGTAACTCATGTCATGCGTTACCCGGAACCAAATGGACCAATCCGTGGAGCCGTTACGTTACGTCCACGGAGCCGTTACGTTAAGCCCCCGCTGATTGGTCCAAATTGACCAATCCACGGACTTCCTCACACACACACACTCAGTACAGGCAGCTCTGCTGATCTCTCCTCCCTGGCTGCAGGCTGATAACAGACAGTTGGGATCGCGGCAAAATTCTCTCTGCAAAGTCAGACCCATTCTCACAGCGTTTATCAACCTTTTTCTTACTATTGTTTTTACTTCGGCTGTAACTTTGTGTGTGCTTAGGATGAGTTTGGCTGTGTTTCGCTGTGTATCGCTAAACAAGGAAACCACACCTCCACGGAGCTCAGCGCGATTCACAACGTCCCGACCAATCAGAGCACACTGTGCTCACAGGGAGGGTGGGGGCTGGAGCTATTGGAGCTACAACGAGCCGTTAAAGGCAGAGAGTGAAATTCAGTGAATACACGTAGTTTACAGAGATGCTGTATGAGGAACCAATGTGAGTTTGGAAAATTGCACAATATAAATCTATTCTAGTAGACCTCAACAATGGAATTATGATCAGTGGAAATGACCATGACATGGGACCTTTAAGCAATTACTGGTTTTATCACAACTTTAATGGGAAAGCCATTTTGCGGTATTTGCAGTAAAGCTATTTACTGTTACCTCATTCACACCAACGGTGTTTCAGGGCCGGTTCGGAGCTGGAGCTTGAAAAGCACCGGGTTTGCCTGTTCACACCGCGATGGAGCAGCCTCTTAGCTCCGGAATCCGGTTCATTTCGAGCACCAAAAAATTGTCCGGCCAGAGCAAAAGCACCACATACGTCACGCTTACGTCGAGGCGGGGGCAGGGGCAGGGGCGGGATCAACTCCTGAACAACAACAAAAAGCCGGCGTTTTATCCAGTTTGAACACAACGATGGAGAAACTTAACAAGCAGCAGTGGTCCACTGAAGAGACCAGCTACCTACTGGGAATCTGGTCCTCAGAAGAAGTACAGAGGAAGCTGGACCACAATCGGCCATTGTTGTTGTTGTCGGTGTCAGCTGTGAGGGGTTTCCGCACGGTTTGGCCTTATGAAGCAGGCACGCAAACGGTTACGTCATGACGCAAACGATGACGCAATGACGCAGCACCAGTCGGACTCTGGGCAGTGTGAAAAGAGCCGGAGCTAAACCGAAGAACCGGTTCTTAACCTGAAAAGCTCTAGCAGGGAGCTTGAACCGGAGTTGCGTTGGTGTGAATGAGGTATGTGAGACAGGATTGATAACCCAAAATCTTAGCTATATTATGGCAACCGCATTGTAATGATTCTCAATAGGTAATTTGTCACTGATATTATATGAATCTAATCAGCCGCTCCATAAGCACAGCATTCCTCAGTTATTTCCTCTGTCCATTGAAATTCTTCCTACTCTGTTACTTTCATCTTAATCACTTCTTTCTGGCTTCTTTCTGTTCTGCCCCTTCATCGTCACAGGGGTCATCAGCGGCGTGTACGCTGAGTGGAACTGCTGCTGAAGGTGTGTGTCTTTTGTGTCCGTGCGCATGTGTATGTGTGGAAGGAGCAAGCTATCTATAGCCTGTGTATCCCTGGGGATTTGAGTCTTAAACTCCATATTCATGACACATCACTGTGGGGATTAGAAGGGCATCATCAGATAGAGGGGCTTACGTCAGCGGGCACACACACACACACACACAGAGAATAAAAACACAGATACACACTCAGCAGTAGTCTCACCCTGGAAAGCACAGCATATACACTTTCCAGGAAGTCCACTTGTGTCTTTTTCTACATGTGCACATTACTGAAGCAATGCAAGGATAGATAGGACACTTCTCTATGATTACAACTGGTATGTAATGGCCGAGAGTCCAGGATGATTGCTTTGTATCACTAACTTTGAATAGTTGAGTGTTAATTTGAGCAAAGATTATTTGCCTTTTTGAAACAAACAGCCTCCAGTGTTCGTCTAGCACTGCCAATTCAAACACTTTGAGTTGGACCAGGGAGTGAAAATTGTTGAGATAAGAACAAAACCAAAATGTGTGAGGTTTGGGGTGCAGAAGGTTTGCTGGGGTTTGATTAAGGCCAAACCATGTGGAAGCTGATCTGCAGGGGAGGTGGGGAGGTGGAGAGGGAGGGGGTGTTAGTGCAGGCAGCATGGATCTGTGTTGTGATTGTTTGTTCATGGCTGCGTGTGCATCCATGTGTGTGTGTTCTTATCTCCTCGGGCCCACAGCAGCAGGAGCATCAGAGGAAGCACGGCCTTTCCTTCCTGTGCCTTTCACACTGTCACAACACACATGAGCTGTAAAACTGTGTGGATCCAACGTATAGGGGGAGAGAGAGGGGGGAAGAGAGAGAGACAGAGAGAGAGAGGAGGGGGTGTTATGCTTGTGAGTGCTGAACATGTGTGTGTGATTTGTGGTGTACAGCACATACCATTTAATTGACACAATCTCCTTCTTCTGTTTGGCACTGAGCTGTTTTCTACTGGGAGAGAAACAGGGAGCAATTGAGGGCGGGATGGAGAAACAGCTGAGGTGAGTGAGAGAAAAGTGGCCTCGCAGCAGTAGAGGGTACTGGGACAGTGGTGGCTCAGTATGGGCTGGTGCCCTCCACGGGGGAGCTGGGGAAGGACACTTCTCTACCCTACATTCTGCAGCTGGAGTTGGGTGCTGGCAGGAAGCCATCCCCCCGCTTCCCCATTTCACCCTGCGCTATCCACCCTCTGCTCAACAGCAAACCTCCTCTCTGTCAGTCTCATTGGTTCAAAAAGTCAAACTTGAGAGGCCCACAGAAGAAATGTCATAATAGAGAAAGGTTAGGTAATAATTGTCGATTTTTGGTGTGAAATTCTAAAAAATACTTGTGTAAATATTACCTTATTGAAATGTTCCTCAGTTGTATCTAGTAATAATGCTGTTCAACTGAAACGTACACAAAGCAGAAGGAGCAGAAAAACTCTGCGTAGGGTGAGAATGATCTTGATTTGTAAAGCATTTAAACTGTTAAGCTCAGCACAGTATAGGGTCCACTCTGCTTTTAAAAAAAAGACTCTTAAAGTGAGATACACCTTTATAAAATGAATACATACAGTAAGGAGCAAATTGAAAAAAGCTTCTTAAATTGTGTCCTGATGCATATTTCACTTTTCACTTATTGATCTGTACTGTATGTTCAGGATTATTCTAGCATTGCTTAGTTTGCTAATAAGTTCTAATATCTGATTCTGTATATCTGCGCAGGAGCATGGCTGGCCTGCAGGCGATTTTAGTTCAGTGGCTATTATCAGAAATACAGATCACATGATGCGTGTGGGCCGCAATTTTTTAAAAATCATTCCCAAAAACTCAGACTCTGCAAATTGAGCCATTAGGCCTGATAAAAATTCAAGACACGGTACATCATTTGTGTGGCATCCATCTGTTGGTCAATCTGCTTAAAGGATTGGTGTGACACAAATGCTCTACAGGGAAGATGTTTTAAGAGGATAGAAACATTCCGTTATCAATATACTATTTTAAAACAAACAAAGTACAGCGCAGACATTTTTTGTTTTTTTACCATTAACAGTAGGGAAATGGGGGATACATGTCTGCACAGGTGGTGTTGTGACACACACACACACACACACACACACACACACACACACACACACACACACACACACACACACACACACACACACACACACACACACACACACACACACACACACACACACACACACACACACACACACACCATAGAGTACTGAGGTGGGAGCGCTGCCAAACCAACACTTCATTTCAATTTCAAATCCGAGGCCTGACTTTGACCTTTCAACACAAAACTAGTTATAGACTGCCTCTGAGCCCCTCTCTCTCCCTCCACACCTGTTTTTCTGTTTTGCTTGTCAGCACACACACTCCTCGTCTTCATCTTACTCAGATTTTTCTTGTTCATTCTTTGTCATTTCTGGATTACCATGCACCCTCGCACCTACTCTTCTGATGACTTAAGATAAGTACCCTCTTAGTAAATATCAATGAGTGACGTGTACAACTCATCCATGGTTATTTCCTGTTTCCTGCAGCCTTTAAGCAGCACTTCCTGTCTATTTACATTTTGAGGTGTGTCAGCTTTCATCATTATAAGACAATGACACATTTGTCGCTGAACATGTGAGAGCATTTTATGAGTGCTGTTTAACCGTCAACACTTATTGTGTGAAAAAGGAAAAAGCTAAGGGTGGAATGAGTCTCCAAGTGACGTAAGACCATCAGTAGCATCACAGAACGAGACTTAAAATAGTTTCTCATTCAATCTTGCAAATTTTACAAATTCTGATCACCAACAGCAGTTACACATTGCTAGTGATGGGGAGAGAGTGTGTTGCTTTAAGCCAGAGGAAGGGCGTGTGAGTGTAAAATAACACCAAAAACTACACCAAAGGAAGAGAAGGAGAAAAAGAGTGGGAGGAAAGTGGGAGATGGAGAGGGTGTTCCAAAAACCTGTCAAGGTATTTCCTTCTGCAAACACAAAATGTGTGGGACTGTGCACAGAGAGGCGTGCCGATGCACACGCATACACAGAACTTAAAATATTATGCTAAAAATACACAGAAGTGGTCAACAGTAAGACTTTGATTTAACACATTCTTTGATTGGGTAGGTCTCAGGCTAAATCCCCTTTTCCTTTGGAGCGGTGTCTGCCGTCCACAGCTGCATGTAACACACACAAACACACACACACACGCACACGCACACGCACACACACCAACTTAATGAGCCATCCAATACCCCCACAAGCTCCAGACATTTAACTTCCTTGCCAGTGTTCAAATCCCTCGGTATCTCATGCCTGTAACACCCCCAAACTCCAGATACACTCAGTCTTGCATGCACACACACAGTCACAATATGCTTTAATTTGGTTAACATCTCCTCACTCAGTAATACACTCACACATTATTTGTACCACGCATACATGCTCCCACATAAATGTGTACACACCTACGCACACACACAGGCAAACTATGTCCCACTGCTCTCCTTCTACCCCAGCTGTAGTCCACCCAGTGTGTTTACATAGCCTGCTGAACCAAGACCAAGGGAGAGAGAGAGGGAGGGAGAGAGAGAGAGAGAGAGAGACAGAGACAGAGAGAGAGAAAGAGAGAGTATTGGATGGACGGAGCAGAGCTGTTAGTCTGAAGGGGCTTTCCTGTCCTCAAAGGATATGCTAAAAGAGGGGGAAACCAGGAGCGGGAAAGGCAAGATGAAAATAAACCAGAAGACAAACTAAATTGTAGAGGGATGATACCAGGAGAGAGTAAATCAGTCACGAGGAGAAGGAGACAGTGCTGATGGCTTGAGCAAAGAAAAGGACATGGATGCTCATGCTGTTCAGATAAGCCACAAACAGCGAGCGCAGGACTAAGAATCACGATCTCCTCACACAGTGCCCGATGCAAATTACATCACGGATTACACTGTGATGCAAACCTGCAGGGTATTATAATAGCAATGTAGCATTTTGCCTCCTGTGGTTGCTGATTCACAGGTAGAAACTTGGTGTGGTCTCTTTGTGGCAAAATGCCCCAACCTTTTATATCGATTAAAGAAAAAAAAGATCAATCCAACACATAGCTATGAATGGATCTCAATGATGTATATATGTGTGTTCTCCTGGGTTGGTGGTGTGTAGTTGGTGCCCTCTGGTCATGGATGGGGTTAACACAGTGTATGTCCTGCCCGGCTGTCTAAACCTGATGAGTAAACAACCATGAATCACTAAATATTGATTTAAAGCTGCTAATTACTCCTTGGTGTCCTCAGGTAAAGACAGCCAGAGTGAAAAACTAGCTTTCTAGCGTTTTCCTGCCCTCTTGTTCTCTCTCGTTCTTTGATTTTTCCATCACTTTTCCTCTCTTCCACCTTGTTCAGCGTCTTTAGAAGGCTGTCCTCTTATGTGCTGGTCTCAGTGGATAATTGACAAAGATTCAAACATCTTGTAGAGAGTATATATAGGCTGTGCATTTAACAATTCTGTACAACAACCTCTTTGGTACCCCGGTACCAAAATCTGTTGTGGTAGTTCAGGTTTTTTTCGTATTTTGTTATAGTGGCAACATTACACTCCTTTCTATCCTACACGTTTACCAGAGTCCTCCAGCAGGTAACAGTTCAGCAGTCTGTTAACATAATGTTTTTATGTTTTTGGTGTGGATAGAATTACTCAAATGAGAGTTGGCAATGGGTACAATAAAGTGTTAAAAAAAAGTTAAGAAAAATCACCAATATCATTTTAGTCATTCAAACAGTCTGCAGTTTACAAATTGTGAATACTTTGTGTTTTAAGGAATAATTTGACATTATGGGTGATAAGCTTTTTCACTCCTGCGGTGGAGTTAAATAAGAATATCAATATACATTTCCATAAGTCACCATGAGAATACCAGACAACCAGGTGGTAGTCAATGTACTCACCAAAAAAATAGTTCCGCACTTTAAGTGTTTAAACCATCCTTTTCTGCCCTGTTTCCAGTCTTTATTCTAAGATGATCTCCTGCTGATCATTAAGGTAATTGCTTAAAAAAACTAAACGATGTCTTAATATAAGAAAGAGCTATCAGCCATGGTCTGAAATGTAAACCTACAGCCAACATTTACCCTGTATTTTGCAGATGGCAGGGGCTATTTTCAATCTCTGCTTCTGACTTTAGATTTATATTTAGCAGTATTAAACTTATTTCAAAATCAGAAGCGTGACTTCCAAACTCTTGACATATGCGTTTGATATCATTGTGTGAATGTTGTTGTTGGTTTAGACTTCTTTGGTTGTTGGCACTCAAGAAATGAAACACCATTAAGGGAGAATGTGAGCACAGAAATAGTGTAGTAGTGTGTACCTTTGAAAGCCGGTCACAGGTCAACATTAACAGTGCAGGTTGGACCTGAGTAGGACTTCTCTTCTCTGAACCTGTACTCCCTGCTACTAGTCATTTCCTTTGTGATGAGGGAGCTGGAGGAAAATAACTGTCCACCTCTTACTGGAAGGCACACCTCCTCCTCCTTCCCCTCCTCTTCCACCACCACCACCACCTCCACCTCCTCCTCTTCTTCTTCCTCCTCCCTTCCCATGTCATAGTAGATGTCCTCCCTACTCTTACAGCCCATGCTATATTCTTTCGTCTGTAACACTTCCAAAAAACGTTTTTTTCTATAATATTCTTCTCTCTGTCCTTCTGTTTCTTTTCCCACTCCCTCCCCTTCTGTTCCCTGTATGTATAGCAGAGTGAAGGGCCTCTCAGCAGCTTGTTTGACCTGTGATAAGGTTTAGAGGACACACACACACACACACACACACACACACACACACACACACACACACACACACACACACACACACACACACACACACACACACACACACACACACACACACACACACACACACACACACACACACACACACACACACACACACACACACACACACACACACACACACACACACACACACACACACACACACACACACACACACACACACACACACACACACACACACACACACACACACACAAATATTGTTGCTCAGTGGAGCCGGGCACACACTGTTCTGTTCTGATCCTTCTCAGAGCAAAAAGGCGCAAATATACAAGACACACATTAGAGAACCAGGGAAAGTGTGAGAGTGAGAGGTGGCGAGAGCGAGGGATGCGACATATAATTGTGCTCTAATGAAACATAAACAGTGCAGTCTGAGGGAGTGTGTCTGGGCAGGGGCCCTGGCTGGCCTAAAGGCCTAAAGGCTCTGCTCTCCTAGGCTCTTAATTATGACTCAGGAGGTCAGTCACGCCTCCTCTAACCCGTCACCAAATACTCTAAGTATTGTAAATATTGTGTGTGTGTTTGCGTGTCTCTCTGTGAGTTTATGTGTGCTGTGTGCGTCAGAGAAATATACAGAAAATGTCGACTTTGCGGGAACGAACTGCCCCGATTGTTCTCCTGACCTGTTCCCTACTGTACAACAGGCTTAAATGCAGATGCCCACCTGTCTTTTTTTTTACGCTCAGTGGTGGTCACATTCAGTCGAGGCACTGTCTTGTACTTTTCTTTCTCTTGGTCCTGGTAGGAAAACAGCAGCTGTCACATACCTGTTTCAGGGGTCACACTTGCCATCGAGGAGTCTTTGTGTTTTCTAGCATGTGTTCTGTGTCACGCACAGTCAGGATCCATCACTGCAGACAGTGAAAATATATGTGTAATTTAAATACATGATTTTTCTCAGGAAGGGCGACAACTTAGAAATGCATGTTTCAGTTTGTTCAGTACGCTTGTTTTACGCACTGTTTACTTGATGAAGGTGTGTGTCCATACAGTGTGTATTGTGTGGGAATGTGACTTGCGGCCAGGCAAGGTTTAACTAACAGAAGGGTATTCCCAGCCAAACAGTCTGGCCACAAAACCCAGACTAACTAACCTCAGTGTCTGGGTGGCTGGTCTCAACCTCGCTGTCAAAGTCCTAATCAGCCAGCACATTACACACTATTATGGTTACAGTGAGGGAGGGAGAGGGTGAGGGAAAGCAAGAGGAAAAAAATCAAGAAATAAGAAGAATCCTATTGTTGTAATTGTTGCACACTTTACAGTTTTACTCATTTTCTCCGTGGCATGTTGTATGTCATGCCATGCAAGACAAAGAAGAAAAAAAGGCCACAATTTAACGGCCCTTTATTTTTGTGTCTTCACTTTCTCACACTCCTATTCTCTCCTCTATTTCTGTTGTTTCCTTTCACTGTGAACAGACAGGTGAGACGAGCAGCAACCTGACCTTTGACCTCTCAGCTCTAACCTTGGATCATCAGCTGGTCAGCTTCGTGTGTCCAAACGAGTTGACCTGACCTGAACCCTAAGAGTGCCAGTAGGTCAATGCCAGTTGTTGTTTGACTGCAACAGTACACAACGAGCCTGGGAAGAGAAGAAAGGCGAAGGTACTTAAAATAACAACTAGTGCAGCAAAAACAATTGACCCTGTACCTAATAAATAAGAACATTATTTGATTACAACAGTGCACTGTTGTAACTGGTTCGGGTGGAAAATGTTTACGTTCTTTGACATAACAAAAAAATATTGTAGCCCAACTCATAAAGTTACACAAATCTGGGGAGACGTGAAATGATAAATGGGGTTGGATTATAGATAAAAGACAAATCTCTGCTATACAAATTTGTTTTGGACTTTTGCTTATCTAATCTCACAAGTCAAAAAGAGCCATTGGTTTAATCTTAATAATGTATTGTGTTTTATCCACATACATATTGACCTGTAAGGTAACTGATACCTATAGATGACAAATTAATGTAGTAAAAGTACGACATTTCCGCTGGAAAATGGAGCAAAAGTATAAAGTAGCATAAAATAAAAGTATTCAATTAAAAGACAATAACGATGAAATTGAACATAACCACAGTACTTTAGTAAATGAACTTTGTATGTAACTCTCCACCACAGGGGAGAGAAGAGATAAACAAGCTTCCACACACAGCAGCTGCAGAAGTGTGCAAAATGCCTCCTCTACATCTGTAATTGCATGTTTTCTCCCCGCATACCTGTAATTACACTCTGCCTACCACTCATCTCTCTCTGAGGCAACGCTCGCGCTAACCATAATGAAGCAAGGCTCTAATGATTTACAACTGCTTAGTATTAACACGTACAGTAACTGCTACAGACAGTGAAATTATATCTTTATCAACCCATTCCAAATTATATGAGATTAGGAAAAATATATTCAACACACTGCGAGTTAGGCAAGACTAGTCTACCAATTAAATGTTTATAGAGCTCAACATTTTTCAATATTTGAAGAGATCTACAGTATTTGGCAACCGTGGTGAGCCAGCGCAGGAAACTGCAAAGGTCTTCTGTAAGTTCTCTTTGAACTTTTGGCTACATCAGCTGACAAATATGTAATGTAAAAGTGTTTGTCCTTAGATGTATTTACATTTGTCCTGTCTGACTGACTGCATGTGCCTCCCAAGGACAGAACTTTCATGAGAGAAAGTGTGCGGATGTGGACTCATTTGCATAAGTAGGCCATTGGTTCCTAATGGAGGCGTTTTGTTCAGGCGTTAACAAGGTGTCTCGCTGGGGCTCTCGTTCATTCTCTCGTTCATTCGCTCCTTCCTGTCGTCCGCCGACTCTGACGTCCAGGCAATCAGCGCTGCATTTGGGCTCTCTCTTTGTGTGATTTACGACCTCCCAGATTCATTTAAAAGCCATTGTTCTCCTCTGACGGATACCACGGCCCCCTCTGCTTCCACACTCTCGCTTGCACACACACACACATTTTTACACAGTCGCCGCTTACTTTATCTCTCACTCACTTGCTCAATCACTCAACACATACACACATACACAGTGCCCATCTATCATGGAGCGATGCAGGGGGAGATTGTTATCCCGGTAACCGTATTAACCCACAGATCCCCAACACAGGCCGATCCAGCAGTGAATTAAGACACAGGACTGCGGGAGAGGAAGAAAGGGAAATGATGGAGAGGAGGGACGAGGAGAAAAATTAAAAAACAAAGTAAAAGAAAACCAATATGTGATACATTTGTACTCATTCATATTTTCATTAATATCTGTCATCCGCGCACCCCTCGTCCACAAGGGGAGAAGATCAAAAAGATGGCCAAACGTCTCCTGACTCCTCTATTCTCTTGCTGTAGAAGATAGTCTGTCAGCGAGGCGTCTGTAAATGCATCAGGACACACCTGCGCTTGATTAAGTGTGTTTAGACTGCAGATGGAAGGAGGAGGAGGAGGAGGAGGAGGAGAGGGGGAGGGGGGCAATTTGGAGAGCAGAGGTTTTATGAGAGTAATCATCTCCAATAAGGCCTGCTCTGGAATCTGAAGCCCCCGCCCTGCACACACACTGCGCTTAATGCACTACACAGACACATGTACACACACACACATTAATTTGCACCTTGTAACCCTCTCACACTTGCACACCAAGCTCCTTTATGCCTCTGTGTTCATTCTGGGGTTTAATAAGAGCCAACTACATTTTAATCTAATTTCTCACAAGTGGACAACTTGTATTAATTCTCCGAGATGAGGACAGGTTGGCCTCCCACAAAGCAGGCTGTATTGAGTTACAGCCTCCGCTCTGTGTTTGTGTGGGAGATAAACTTCTTCCTCCGAGTTCATATTTTCATCTGGGCCTGACTGTGGCCAGAGGGAGGTTTGGTGAAGGAAAGAATACAGAGAGGGGGGAGGGGGCCGGCTTGGAAAATACATAATGTTGTTAAATCACTTAATGACATTAAGTCATACGCGCACAAGCTAATACACACGCAGAATGTAAGAGAATATTATGAGTTCTTCGAACCATAAGGCAAGTAACTTTATGTGAAAAGTGAAAGATCAAACACCTCTGTCTTCACCAATAAAGCAGTGCAAAGATGAGCAGATGGATGAGGGAAGAAGCATTTTAGAATACCCTTTCTTGCTAAATCACTGAAGTGACGCCTACTCTGGAGCAGAGTTTAGTCTGAAAGTTAAGTGCATTTCCACAGAAGGAACTTTTTCCAGAAGACCAAGAGCTTTTCGCAGAATTCCTGACCTTTACGTCGGTTTTGAAAAGAAGAATCTGGACGAAATAAATAAGCAAAAGGTCCAAAACCCTGCTCTGTAGGTAGTACTGTCTGTCTAGTGGTTCTGATTGTGACACATGCAAACCAGGGGCAACCTTTTTTTACTGCTTCATTAAAAAAACAAGGAAGTGCGACTAATGTACACACAGTGTCCGGGTTTGTTGCATCACGGCTAATTCTCAGCTACCAGAGACTATCTGCTGCCATTCTAGATAGTAACTGCTCAAGCTGATCCCTTCTCCCTGCTTTGCATCTATTTTTTGCAGGGGCAGCATCTCTGTGTACAAACTAACTTGTGAGTGTATATAAATGCCTATATTTTATACCTGAAATTAACTTAAATGCTGCATTAAATACGTAATTAATTTGCTTCCGAGATGTTCTACATACATTCAAAGCAATAGTTTGTAAGAGATAGAAGCTCAGTGTTAATATTAAAGTCAGGGGGATATTTCTTGATGCTTCCAACAGTTGTTTTCTATTACCCACTTCACAAAAAGGATTGGGCTAAAGAGCAATCCATTCGAACACCAGATTCATGTGAAAGTTAATACTAAGAACTGCATGACTCAGTGTTGTTCTGATAATTGCCTTTCACAGCAGATGTTATTAAATCTGTCATTAGTCTTAACCACCAGATCTTCACTGCTGTTCAGATACATAGGAAACTAACCCAAATGCAAAAAAAGGAACTTTGAGTTCATAGTTTAGTACCTCCGGTTCTATGGTTCTGGGAACTATTAAAAAGGACTATTACAATTCCAGCCACCTAGTTATCTCCACTCCGAGTTGTAACAATTTTGTTGCAATCGTCCCTCCAAGAATGCTTGGAAAATTCTGCAGCTCAACTAACCTAGATGAACTTTCAAGAAAACAATGGTGCAAACTTGGTACCCTCAGTTTCAGTAAAGAGGGGCTTCGTATGACTCTAGGAACTTTAACAGCGGGTGTCAGCTAAAGTGTGTCGGGAAGACTGCCGGCAAAGATCCCGTAAGCTCAGGCCATAGTCGTGCTAGTTTTAGCGTAAGTGGGATGTTGACAGCTTTTTGGACAGCTCGCACTCTGCTCTGACAGGCCAAGAGTTATTATCCAACCTGAGACAGCCCAGTGGCACTCAAACATGCTCAGTTTCAAGGGTGTGTGTGTGCTTGTATGTGTGTGTGTGCTCGAAGGCAGGCAGAGAAGGGCAGAGAGTCATCCAGTAGATTTACTGTGTCAGTAAGCAGCTGTGTTTGTCAGTGTTGGCCCGGGGCTTTTCAATGTTATCCAATCTGTGTGATTATACACCATACTCTCCCCTCTTTCTGCTCTCCTCACACTCCTCTTCCTCAAAAGCTCACAGAAAACCAGTCATCACACTGTCATCAGAATCTGGACGAGCATAAAAAACACAAAAAGGTGGACACACTTTTAACACATCTACACATCACTTCACAGGCAGCAGTTTGTTTCTTTAAAAGCTGGCCTCACAGAGATCCATAACACAAACGCCTGCCAGAACTGATGCTTAGATTTGTGATTTTTGAAAAGCGATCTTGACTTGACCCGAGTAAACATATAAGGAGTACTCCTTAAGGAGCGCCTGTGACGTACAACATGCGTTGGATGGTTGTGCAGCCAGGGCACTTGTCATGGTTCTCTCACTGCAGGTGTTCAGGCTTGGTTTGGTTTGAGAGGATTACAGGGTGGAGGAGTTCGTTAAGTACAGTTTTCTCTTTGTGTCTGGCTCTCTCTTTCTGTGTGTGAGTATATGTGGTGGGTCAGAGAGCGAGAAAGATACCATTACACTGAATGCATGTCAAAAAGTGTGCATAGATGTACAGTATGTGTGTCATACATCAGTCTTTTTCATTGTTTCTACATGTGAGTGGTTGTATGTTGGGCTGAAATGATGGAATAAAATGGCATTCCCAACTCATCCATCACTCCTCACCTCATACTATCTTAAAGTGAAAACCCATGTCTTCTGAGTCTGTCCCTACAGTAACTTTTATCTTACTTTTCACTTATTTACAAGGACCAAGAGCAGCATAAAGTTCCTATACAGCATTATTGTAACGTTTGGTTCATCAGCTGGGGAAGTGATGTTGCTTTGACCCTTGACATGTATTGTTTATGAATCTGTTCTTCTTAGCAAACACACACACACCTCCAAAGGGCAGCTGTGGTGTGGGTAGTTGATTATGCTGATAACATTAAAAAGTAACTATTGTAAATGTCTATTATGCAACGTCAATATGGACATAGCATGTTTATGAAGTTTGTAATACTGTTATACAACTACATTTTTCAGTCCATTACTGAGTACATTATCAAATCAGTTATACTCTTTATTTAAAAACAAATTAAAACAATGTAAAAAAACGGTGGTGTCTGGAGGGGTTTGTGTTGAAGGGATTACAGAGAATTACCTCCCGCTTCTGCAGCTCCCCAGGGCCTTACAGAGCTTTAGTGAGTTTCAACTCCTTGTTTAGCTGTCCAATGCACGACTTTTCTGTTTTGGTTCACTGTCACTGCTCCTAAAGCAGAAACAAGCTCTTAAACACCAACTGTTCATTACCTGCTTAGGACCAGACAGCAGAGAGGCAGAGTTAGCAACTAGCTAGTAAACTTAGCAGAGATGTTTTTCTTGTTTAGAAAAAAAAAACTACTTAATATGACATTTCATGAGATTTTTGTATAATTTGTATACAATGCTTACTGAACACCAAGTGCAACCCCCCCCCCCCCCCCCCCTTCTCACCCAGCTTGGCCTCCCTTCCCCCAGGCTAATAGTTAAATAAACAGCCTGGTGTCTGCGCTGCTGTGAGAAAAATCTAAGGGATCTGGGAGTGTGTGTGTTGCTCTACGCACCTCACACTAATGCTGGTCAGAGTGGCATGCAAGCTGCATGACTCCCTTTTTGGCTGAAAGACACACACAGAAAGGGAGAGACAGATAGTAAAGGAGAGGGTGAGACAGATAATTTCCTCAATATTGTGAAATTCATGAACTGTTTCTTATCCAGTTTCCCTTCATCACAGAGGAAAGAGCAACGACCATCCAAGCAACTGACATGATTTCTTATTTCTGCTTTTTCACGTTTGTTATGGTCATTTTGACATCCCTTATTTCTAGAGTTGTTCTGTTTTATTCTTCACACCCTTTCACCAAGTTAACATTTACATAGGTTTGGGACCTATGGATCGCGCTGTACTCTTAGCAACTGTTATCAGATCCTGTGATGTGGGAAAGGCACAAGATGTTTTACATATGTCAGCATGGTGTTACCCTCCTTCATGCTGTGTTACAGATTAAAGCTCAACCAAACTGCAATAAACACCTGTGGTCAGCAGATCTTCATGCAACCAAAAAATAAACAAAAACAGGAAATGTTAAGCAGTAGCTTTAAACCCAGTCAACACTGGCATCAGCAAAAGGGGGCAGATCACAAAAAAGTATCTGAGTTTTCAACATCTTTTTTGGTGTATTTTGATACATCGCAGAAGCACAGTTACAGAAAAACTTTGGAATGCAATAAACCTTCCTCAATTGTGGGGAACTGTTTTTATGTTCGGATGAGTCGTTTTTTCCTCATTTCGAAAAAAAGTTGATGGGCTTAATGGGATCTGGAAATGTCTTTGAGCATAAGTTCTGAAACAGCTTTATTTTAAATGGACAGAACGCCTCCTGTTCTACTCCCACCAGTTGACGGAAACTCACCTAACCTGCATCTATTTTTTGTTTTAAAGATATGCTTAAAATTCACTTGACAATTTGAGTGAAACACACTTAGTGAGACTCAGAGACAGAACTCAAAACTCCAAAGTATATGTTACAGAATAGCAAGCATACTGAAAGTTGAACACACTAAGACCTAAAGTAATAGCACTTTCTCTTTAGTCTCCAGACCACATCAGTTGGGGACAACAGCTCAGCCCAAATGAGGGTGGAGACTGCCGCCGCTCCTAAGCAGAACCATAATATTGCAGGTCAGCTGGGTTATCCCCTGCTGTGGGGGTGCAGTGGAAATGTTTATGATTACAGTGTGGCCCTGCTACAGTGTGCTATACTGGGCTGCTAGAAGATGGCTATAATAATGTAGAAATCTCCTAGCATTTGAGGGTGACAAGTGTCTGCATTCAAAATGTTGCAGGACAAATGAAACGTGACATGAGACAACAGGGAACTCTAGAGCTTTCCGAGTAACTGGGTCCAAGGAGGTCATGGAAACCTTCTTCCAATTAGGAAGCATCCTGAGTTAAACTGTGATGAGATATAAACTTATGTTGCATTGATGTACAGTAAAACTGGTTGATACTGCTGTGTAAATTAAGTTTACAAGGAAGAGATAAAGTAAAAGAGAAAGAGAGACAGATCGATAGAGAGAACGAGAGAGAGACAGCGAGATAAGTAGGCCATGACTCTGAATGGTGGCAGTGTCATGTCTTTGATGTCAGTTTGTGTCCATATCCTACATGCCTGATTGGTCAGCCCAAACGGCAGGAGCCCAGTTCAACACTTTGAGCACGCAAAGACAGAAGAAAGCTGTCATGCACAAGTTGGGGCATTTCATAATTCATTGTAAATGAGTTACACAACTCCCACTGATCTGAAGTGATTTGCAGTCTCTGTCCTGGAAATGTCCATGTTGATCTCTATGAAAACATTAGACAATATGAAGTTGATTTAAATTCTTAGAAGTAATCAAAAAACCTTTTAGGACTAATTAATACGTTTCACTAAACATTCATAATGTGGGTCTCAGAGGAGCATTTTCCTGCTGCATAAAATCCCATCTAATAAAATATGTTCAATATATTAGCTAGAAGGCAGCGAAAATACACACTATTACTACATAACACATGCAGTACTTGTAAATGTTGTTAAGGGGGAAAAAACAAACAGAGTAAAATAACCTCTTGAGATTGTCACACACACACACACACACACACACACACACACACACACACACACACACACACACACACACACACACACACACACACACACACACACACACACACACACACACACACACACACACACACACACACACACACACACACACACACACACACACACACACACACACACACACACACACACACACACACACACACACACACACACACACACACACACACACACACACACACACACACACACACACACACACACACAGGCCTCTTCAGGCATGATGTTTACATATGTAGATCCCCAGTGACTGGGCTTGCTGGGGTAATAAGACATAAACAAAAAAGAAGTCTGCTGGGATTTTACACATGTAATACACATGGGTACATCCACACCAACATCCATACATGTATGTAAGTCACAGTATGCAGGCATGCTACAGGAATGCACCATGTGTATGTTTAAAAGAACACACACACAGCCAGCCTCTTATCAAAGGGATATTTTTGCTATTATGCAGATTAAACACAGCTCCAGCAGGGTGAACATTTGTTGTCTCTTGGGATCACACAGTTTTAACGAATTAGTTAAATTGGGAAATGGAGGAAGACACAAATGGAGAAATTAAAAGACAGATAGTGAAAAGGGCTTGCAATTAAATAAATGTATGGCACAAGGGGAAGACAGAATCCTGGATTAAAGCATATTAACTACTCATCATTTTCTCCTGAACAATATTACAGAAGTTGCAACAATTAGTGTCATAAGAAGAACTCCCCACACACCTATCTAATATAACTATGATTTAAAATCAACTTAACGCAGAGATAGAGAGTTGGTAGTGTTTGAAGTTGTCCCTAAAACTCTTATTTTTAGTTATATTTCAAAACTATTTATATCACCAACTGTATGCAAAACAAGCACAAATATGAATGTCTTCCAGTAGAGACGTTGTCCCAAAATGTACAGCGTTGTCCCCATATACAAGCGGTCATTGCTTACCCCCCCCTTTGTAAGAGCTGGATCACGCCAAGCCTTTGACTGTGACCGCTTGGAACAGCTATAAACACTTTTGCCATGTTTTTACAAACTTGCCGAACTTGTACACTGGCCCAAAGCACCCAACGAGGCTGGAAGTTCAGTTTACTGTATAGGCTTTATTATTATTATTTTTACAAATTTCCAATAGCAACTCTTATAATAATCGGGGGTTGAATCATTGCCCAACGAAACCATCCACAAGTGACGGTTGATGAAATATTACCGCACAACTCAACTTCTGGTTACATGGATTACCAACATGTTACTGGCAATGAGACCAAACTATAGACGAAGACCAAATAAAACACAAAAGTTTTAGTTTTTCCATTTCTGTCATCGCATCATATAAACACACACAGGGACACACACTCTTCCAAAATCAATTCTTAATGCACTCTGTGTCTCTTTTGTGCTGAGGCCAGAAGACAGGATGTATAAAAGGCAAAGTTACCCCTGTGGTGTTGATTTAAATCACAACCAGGGTGTGAGTGTGCAGCACACGCATGTGCTTTTACAGGGATGGCCCTGTACAGTATGTGTGTGCATGTAATTGACAAAAGCACACCCACAGGTACACGTGGGAGCAGCGTGCCGACTACATGAATGCTATTTAGGGAGAGTGCTTAGGCAGCACAGCGCAGCACATTCTCTGTGTCAGTGGCCCTGGTGAAATAAGGTTTATGGAGGGGTGTGGTGAGGGGTGAGGGGTGAGGGGTGTGGTTAAAACAAGGTGAGGCCCAGAACAAGGATTTTTTGTTTGTTGTTGTTTTATTGGCAGTGATAATTGCTCCCCCTCCCTTAAGGATGCCTCCAGATCCACAAGCAAGCATGCCGACCCACACATGCACACACTTACATACCCACAGGAATGCATCCAAACTCTTGCAGGCATGTGCGCAAACACACACACAAACATCCAAGTTTAATAAAAATGTCCACGTGTGCATATCCACAGATTTGTGATTATTTCCAGAACAAACTGTGACCGACAAGCGACGGGACGACATGGAGTGTTGACGAGCATTATATTTCAGATTTTGCAGATAGAAGGTGTAAGACTGATGCTGCCTGTTGTATGTACTCACACACCTTTACGGCCCGTCCACACGGCGGAGTGCGTTGAAGCTTCAACGCTTCTGCCCATTCACTTTGCCGAACTGCATTGTGGGAGCGTTGCTTCGCTTTGCTCGCGTTGCTCGCTTCAAAAGTTGAGCAATGTTCAACTTTTGAAGCTTCGGTGGAAGCGTCAGCCAATCAAATCATATGCCAGTACAAGCTCTAGCCAATCAAACCGCTGCTTGTGTGTCCGGGGCGGGAGATTCATGTGATTGGTTGTTGGTCGAGTTTCAGACACGCCCGCCGGCAAGCTTCAACGCACGCCGCCGTGTGGACGCTGCGTTATACCCATGTACTGTGGATACTACACTGCCACGTTATATGGACTCTCAAACATGCCCCTTTTATTTTTCCAGGAAACTATGATAGCATAGGAAGAAATGTTTCTTTTCCTATTATACCGTACTGTATCCAATGACAAAATCAACATAAACTTTCTAAAATGTCATACAGTCCTTTAAGAAAAATAAATGTTTGTCCTGAAACAAAACAGCAGGACCCACTGCAATCAAGTAATGTTTGGATTTAAGATGACGCGTTAACTTTCATAAAATCTCATGTTCTCAAAACCGCATCATGATCTCTTCATTACTCCTTCTCGGCGCTCAAACACTGAAACACATACAGAGGCTAGGAGTGTTTTCCTATGAGGCAAAGGTAAAGACAGGCAGGCTCCAGAGCGTAATTGAACATGTAGCTACACCACCACAGGGAGTTGGCAGTGCCTGGGGAGAAGACTTGGCTCCCCAGAGAGGCCTGGAGCCTAACCAGGCCAAGCTGTGCCAGGCACTGAAACAGACACACAGCGCCCCCTTCTCTGCCAGCCAACTACTTTAAACAAGACCCCCGTGCCCTGTGTTCTTCTCCTTTCACACTTCAATTTCAAATGTTGGACTGTTTTCAACGTACCTCAACTTCCTCTAAAAGTTGGATCCATAGGTTGACACACACATAAAGATAATACGCAGAGGTGTTTTCAAAGTTCCCCAAGAAATCTCCGTTGGCCCTGTGCCGGATCCCAGTCAGTTAGTCAGGTGTGTGTGAGTAAGTGTGCGAGCCATGTTCTGTCTTGTCTGATCAGCAGTGCTGTCAAACCTCCTCTTTCAACGCCATATGACACCGCTCGCTGCTATAAAATGGTGGCAAATAAACATTTAAATAAAGACTAACAAAAACATTTATTCAGTATCCAGCAATAAAGTTTACACTTGTATGATTGTGTATATAAATACACCCATGCATGTTCGTATATAAACCAACATGCAAGCAGGGGCAGATATGCAAACATACATATACACAAAAAGCACTGGCAGGCTTTTCCTGTCGAGCCGTGGTCAGTAGGGAGAAAAAGGAGGGAAAGTCTAATTTGGGATACAGTGCCTACCCATAACAGCAAGTCAAACAACATCACATCTACACCAGAACACTCTGGGTTTCTAGGAATTTAAGGTTCATGAGGTTTTGGGGACAAGGGCTGAATGTGATCACACGTTAAGCCATTCAAAATGTCAGATGTCTCTAATTTTGCTTGAATCCTAAAATGTGTCAAATCTACATGTGTATTTCTAAGACTTTATTTGACCTGTATGTAATTGATTTGCATGTGTTGTGCCAACATCAGGCTGGTATTTACACTTCCCTTCCCTCGGATAGTGTTTTCTTTCACTGGCTCTCTTTGAAGAGTCTTACGTAAACAGGCTACTCTGGCAGGGGCCCAACCTTACCCAACCCTGACCATACTAGAGGCCATGGGTCGAAAGGGAAAGCATACTGTATGTGTGAGCGGCGGGGATGTTTTTGGAAGTATGCATTGAGCTAAATATTTGAATGTGATTAGATGAGCATCAGCCAACGGTGTTTCTCCTTTAAACGGGTTACAAGGCGGTGACAGAACAGAGAGAAGAGAGGAGTTGCCAGAGTTTGAACCCATAACACTGCCAGGCCGGGACAGGACATGGCATGTACCCGGCTCCACTGTGACACCTGGACACTCTCCTCACAGACAAGTTAGATCAACACATGCCGTCTAAAAGTTGTCCTTCCTTGCATCTCCGCTTTCCCTCTTTGTTTTGATTGGTCTATTATTTCTCCCTCTGTTCAGGAAGGCTGTGTAATGAGGCCCAGACTGTAATTGGGCCAGTCCTGTTAGTTTAGGGTTGCAGCGCAAAGTAATTACCCCTCCTTTGCTGTACTGTACTCTCAGAAAGATAGAGAGAGAAAGGGAGACAGGCAGATCAGATGTATTGAAACAGAGAAGAAGGTTTAAAACAAATCTTAATTCAATATTATTGAATGAAGGGCTGTGCTTTTAGGACCTTGATTCTTTAAACACTTTCCTCTCCAGCTGTCTTGCACCCAGATGGGAAGTTGCCAAGAAGCTTCAACAATCTGAAACGTTGCGAAACACATCTCCTTTTTGACTTCTGCATCGGCTGCATCCTGTTGATGAACTTTCATTAAACAACGTGACTATGACTACGGCTCAGAAAAGCTCTAAATAACAAAGAAAAAGGGGAAAGCTGGAAATGCAACTCTTAACATTGGATTGATTCAGCACATCGAAAGCATTACACAGTGGAAAGCTACTGTACACGTGCACTCACTTGGAACATGACTAAGCTAAAGATGCTAAAGTGTTGAAGCTAATCATGACCGGAGCACAAAAGACTGTTTGCTGACCTCCACATATTAGACAGAAAATGTTATTTCAAGAAGTCTATCACAGCATGTGTTCTATTTTTGTTACATCTTTGTATAGAAAATGCAAGCTAGTATAAAAGGTTATATTTCTTAAGATAGTCATCATGGTTGATTTGACATCCAAGGTTACCATGGGGACAGGTAGACAGGTTTGATACTACAGGTCCAAGGAAACGATAAATTACCTACTTTCCATCAACATTACAGATGGGCAATCCAATTTTACAAACATTTTACTTGAATAAAAATTAACTTATTTACCAAAAGTAAAAGTTGGTATTTTGGGGAACTGACCATCCCAGACTCATATATATCATAGAGTTTTAGGGTTAGGGTTACACCATTGGGAAAGGTGTATACATTATTGCACAAATAATTAAGGTAGTATTGTACAATTATAATATATATATAAGATAGTCGTAAAGCAAAATGACCCGTGCAAAATGACATTCATGCTGTGAATACATTGTGCTTGTCAAGCCAATTTCAGGTCCATATAGACCCCAACACTATAATGACAATTTTGTTCTCAACACTTAAATCCCTTAAATGGCTATAGTGGAAACAATTCTTAAAGTTAATTAATGGCATCAAAATTGGATTGGATTTCATGAAAATCAAAAACTTCTAAGCTTTGATGTGAGGGTTTTGTATTGCATTTGACCTGATCTGAAGGCCCCAAAATAACTTATACAGCCTGAGCTACAGTATGCGCTACAGTATGTGTAATGTTGGCAGTAGTATGATAAGATAAAAGTGAGGCAATGATTTACAACACCAAGATGTTCTGTCCCTTTGGTGCTGAGGGGTGATGTCATCACAGATATTAATGCAGCACGCATACCAACACTTTTACAAGTCTTCAGCAAGTACTATTATGTGCTATGCTATGTGTTAAAGGGTGTCAAGGTGACTAATCTTTATTCTGATGAGATTATACTGTGCCAAACATCTGCGCCTGACTGCACACCAGTTAAACAAAGAGTTAAATACATAGACCTTCTAAGTGTTACCCAGTGAGACCTATTTCTTTCAGATCTGAAACATTAGGCCAACAAAGACAACAAAGTCAATGACTACATACCAAGTGGAGACATTATAAGGACATCCCCTCTTTTGACAAATGTTGGTACAGAAGAGAATTTTCAATAATTTCATAGTTTTTGGGGGGATAATTCTACGGTATAGTGCAAACCCTAGCTATGACATATTATTTTCAAACACGCAGAACATTTAATTTTATATTGGGATTCAAAATATTTGATCTTACCACCAACAGTACTAATTAGCACAATATATGTAATATTTTAAGTTATATTAATTCCCATTTCCTTAATAGCATCTTCGGTTGAGGTTTTTTTTATGCAATCTGTTAGGAATCAAAGGAACGGTTAACCTGCAACCCGCAGCGTGACACACACTTAGTTGCCATTTATCGGAACTGAAAGGAGGGAGGACGGTACTGCTGCCTCTATTCGTCTTCCTTTTCATCTCTCCTGCTAACCTCTTCCTCTTTCTGACCCTGACTCACATCGAGACCGAGGGACAGTTGACGAATATTACAACATCGAAACTCGATGCTGGTAGCCCTCACATCATGGTTTCAGTGGAAAGATTTAGAGAAATTCACTTAGCACTTCTGTTCCAGCCGGTTCCCACAGGACAGGACTCAAGCAGTCACGTTGTTAGAACCAGAACAGGAAAGAAGCGTGTGAACTAATGGAAAGAATGACCAAGCATTAATACTCTGATGAGTTAAGCAGAAAGGGGAAAAGAGAGCCACATGAGAGGTCAGTAGAGTGACCAGCTTATAAATAAACAGCAGGAAGAAGATGGTTTTGTGCAATCTGGTCCCAACCGGTTCCAGAGGACCTCAGAATTACAACAGTGAATGTGTTGCATTGGTTGGGAACACGAATCCTCATACGTAATTCATCTAGAAATGCTGTTTATAGATCACATAAATCCTCACAAGGAACTTTGTTGATGCAAATTTAGAGGTATACAAATCAAACAATGGTGTCACCTGCACATTAGCCACAATACTATCTGCAAGTAATACTACTGTGTTATCCCTTAAAGCATTATGTTGCCCTTTCTGTGATCCACCATTCTATTTTGTATAATTATGTGTAAAGTTATGCATTTGTGTGAGTCCATATACAAATTAGGATTCAATTTATAGAAAGCTAACGGCACTGATAATTGGGCAACATTTACATTTAATTTATTTATATTAATATATAAAATTGAAAAAATAAAATCATGGGTGTCATTTCCAGGACAGGAACCAACAGCAAGTTTCAGTATTATCACAGCAAACAGAAAATATTTCTCACGAACAGAATTAAAGAAATTCTAAAATCACAAATAAAATTACCGCAGAAACTAAACTCAAACAGCCAGACAACATCAAATAATAAACAAACCTCAATCTTAAAATAACAAAACATACTTGAATGAGACACATTCAGAATCTTATATTATATACTAATAACTAGGGGTGTAACGGTTCACAAACATTTCGGTTCGGTAGGTACCTCGGTTTTTAGGTCACGGTTCGGTACGTTTTCGGTACAGCAGAAAAAATTATCACAAAACATAATATATATATATATATTTTTATTATTATTATTAAACTGTGAATAATGTATTCACTCAAATAAATACAAAATATAATATAATAAACATTAAGGTGCAGCATTTCGATGAACTGAAATAATCTGTATTTGAACTTTACTGTAGTACTCACAAAACATAAACTATTAGTTTTGGGTTGGTGGAGACTTAAATGCTAGTGGGAGTTGGGTTTGCACTTCAGTCTTTTTTCTTTTGGTACCAGTGATATTCACGTTCAGGTGTTGCCTTTTCAAATGAGTGTGCAAGTGTGATGTATTGCCAGCCGTGCAACCAAATTTAGTTGAGCTCAACTTTATCTGCGTTCGCCATTTCGACAGTTTCTCAAATTAATGACTACATTTGAACGTTATATTCGTTCGGTACACTTTGGTACACACGTGTACCGAACCGAAGGGCCCGTACCGAATAATTTAGGCTCAGGTACGTAAACCGTTACACCCCTACTAATAACGAGAGACTATAAAGAATTAAATGCACATCTAGAAAAGAAAGCTACATTGTCAAACTGCTCAGAGTTTATATACTCGGATGGGATTTTATAATGGTTACGATAATTCTTGTTTTTCTATGAGAGGATCTCCCCATTATACTCACACACTTCAATAAATAAAAGGTTCCCTGCATGCAAGAAAGAAGAGTAGACAAGGAAGGCCTTCTTTCAGTTCCTCCAGATAAACAGGGTCTATAGAATGTGTGCGTGTGCATGTGGGTGCATGCATGTGTGTGTGCATGCACAAGGCAGTCTGTGAGGGGCTATTAGGGTGGAGAGGGTGATGACTGGTTTTCAAAGGAATTTCAAATCATGCCTGGTCGCAAGTTAATGTGTGTATGTGGATGTCTCTGTGAGGCACTGAGACAAATACAAGCAGGGAGACAGAGAGAGAGACAGTTAAAAGCAGACAGACAGAGGGAGAGACAGATAGAGAGGAGATGTGCTGTGATTCACGGTTCCTCCTCCTAAACCTCAGCCGCAGATGATGTTGCAAGCCCTTGTCACGGCCGTGTGAGGATGACAGAGGATGGAAGTGGCAACCGGCTCCGGATTCAACCAGACAGACCTGGTTCCAGGCTGCAAACTCATGACTGCATGCGAAAGTCATGTAAAGAAATGTAGACAAGTTGTTTTAGGGACTCCTGATCCTCTAAATGGGCTATAATGAGGGGGTCAAAATGTTTTACTAGCAGGCTCCAGGCACGGTCGCCTCAGCGGCTCCACAACCTCGAGGGCCTCAGTTTACTCACTGCTCACTCACTGTCATCCACTCAACTCCTCCCCTGTTGGCTTATAAATACATTAATTACATCAAGACGCACGACAGTCTGACCTGCATGACCTCACAGCTGGAAAACACACAAACATATGAAGTGCTCCTGAAAAGGCAAGGAAGGAAAATGAAGAAGAAAAGTATAGCACTAATTTAAAAAAAACTTTCAAACACTAACTTTTATTTGGTTTTTATATCAACCAGATTTGTTTCAGCATTGGTTATTATAAAAAGAACGGGGCTTAAGACACAGAGATTTAGGAAATATAAGCGCAGTCATTATAAAAGTGTAAGAGACGAGAGAAGACAGGAGATGGGTGAGGGGAGGAGGTGAGGAATACTGAGAGACAGGAGGGAGGAATGATGGCTGACGAACAGGAGAGAGATTGTTAGAAAGGGAAACGATTACAACTGAGCCAGAGCTCCTTCCCTCTCATTTCAGCCAGAACCATTCTTTGCTGTAAATCAAACAGTTCTGCCTTTTCTGTGAGCAAAAAAAATAAAAAAAGGAAATAAAATAAAGGGAAAGCGACTATGGAGAGAAATAGAGTGGCGCAATGTGATGGAGTGGGGTAGAGTGGGCACTTTTACGAAGGCAGCCCTTGCAGCTTTGTCTGTGTGTTTGTATGAGCATTTAAAGAGAGAAAGGCTACATGGAGTCTAGCAGTCTCTGCTTTAATCCCTGAGAGAGTGAAGTGGATGTGGATTGAAGAGGTTCTTGTGTCGAGTTCCCCATTGGAGGACTGCAGAGTTTAACAGCACAGGAAGCAGAGATGATGCAGACAGGAAATACACACAGACAGTGGGCAAGCAAAGTGAGTTTAGAGGAGACAGACCCCTGTGTGGCAATAACAAAGTCATGGGTCAGTGGCACAAATAATGAGAGGTCACGCAGGATGTCTGTGATCAAGAGGAAAATTCTGAAATACAAAAGCCACTGACGGGCTGATGCACATTGACACATTATCTGTTAAGCAGCTAAATAAAGATTAAATTAATGATCAATTCTAAATGGATCCCCCTACTGTAGGTCACTGGCTGGACATTTAGGAAGAGGTATATGATATGGAAAGGCTTAGTCATACTCTCATAATTCAACTATGTAAAATGAAAAATGTGAAAAGTGGACTGCTTATAGAACACATGAACAAAATCATTGTATAAAATTGAAAGGGTGAGTTATTTGAAGTTAAATCCCTATATTGTTAACTTTGCTGAAAGAAGTCAAGTCAGTTTTATTTTTGAAAAGCTTAAAATGACTAATTTGCTTCATAGTGTACTGTTTTTGTTCTCAGAACTGAATCAAATTTAAAAAAAGAACTTCTAGGAAATGTGTTATATGCTGCGGCAAGAAATGCTCAAACAATTAGACTACTGTTCAATAAGTCTGTTGACACACAGGACTATTTTAATGTTTTGATTGTAATGACATGAATGCCAACCATAATAATAATAATAATAATAATAATAGCTTAGATTTATATAGCACCTTTCATGGGATCCAAGGTCGCTTTACAAGGAAGAACAGGGCAAAACAAACATAACAAAACAAAAAGGCAATCAGACAACCAGTCAGACAGACAAAAACAACAAATAGATTAAGGGCCAAAGGCCTTGGTGAACAGATGGGTCTTGAGGGCCCTTTTGAAGGCGTCAAGCGTGGGGATGTTGCGGATCTCCACAGGGAGAGCGTTCCAGAGGGTGGGGGCTGCCACGCTGAAGGCTCTGTCCCCGAAGGTTCGCAGTTTGGTGCGGGGGGTGATAAGCAGGCCAGAGTCTGAAGACCGCAGGTTCCGGGGTGGGGCATGTGGGTGAAGGATGTCCGATAGGTACTGGGGGGCAAGGGCATGGAGGGACTTGTAGGTAAGGAGGAGGACTTTGTAGGTGATGCGGGACTTGACCGGCAACCAGTGGAGGTGGATGAGGGAGGGAGTGATGTGCTGCCACGGCTTTGTATGTGTGAGTACCCTAGCAGCACAGTTTTGGACATACATTTTGTTGGGAACCCCAAACAGGAGACCATTGCAGTAGTCCAAGCAGGAGGTGACAAACGCGTGGACTAGGGTTTCGGCAACCGACTCCGAGAGTGACGGTCGGAGTCTTGCAATGTTCTTTAGATGGAAAAAGGAGGAGAGGGTGGAGTCGAGGATGACACCCAGGTTGCGGGCTTCAGGAGATGGGGAGATGGAGCAGCCGTCAACCTCGAGGATGAAGTCACCAACCTTCTGGAGCAGCGCCTTGGGTGCCACAACCATGAGCTCTGTTTTCCTGCTGTTTAGTTTGAGATAGTTGCATGAGATCCATGCTTTGATGTCATGCAGGCAGTTGATGAGAGACTGAGGGGGGAGCTGGGAGGATGGAGTGGTGCTGAGAAACAGTTGGGTATCATCAGCGTAACAGTGGAAATTGAGTCCATGATGTCGGATGATCTGGCCGAGGGGGAGCATGTAAATGGTGAACAGGAGGGGGCCAAGCACAGAGCCCTGGGGTACACCGTGGTGGACTGGGGCCGGGGGTGAATTTGAGCCGTTGATGGAGACAAACTGTTTCCAGTTATGGAGGTAGGATGTGAACCATGAACCACAACATCCCCAGCTAGAATACAGAGGGATCTATTGTTGGATTTTTAATTGTAAATTGAATATTTTCAGGTTTTGAACTACAGACTATTTGTTTTATAGACTAAATGATTAATGGATAAAAACAAAACAAGGTCACCACGTACTCATGCATCCATGTGTTCATACGTTCATACACACAAAACCTCACAAACAAAGCCAAATGTCATTGTCCCTGAGTGGAAACTGTGGCCAGCAAAAGGGTGGGTACATTTTTGTGGACCGACTGAAGCGGGCTTTGAAGTTGCTGGTTGCAGCTAAAAGCAACTGACGGAATTATCAATGTTGAAAATAATCATAAATTGAAGCTCAAGTGCCAATCCCAGTTGGTTTGATTGTTTTTGAATGCTTTTACTATACACCAGAGGATAATAAGATTCAGATTATATTCAAATGGTCATGGCAGGCCATTGCCTCGTGAGATTAGCACATGCCGGAGGAGGCAGTGTGTGTGTGTGTGTCTGGGAGTGTGTGTGTGTGGGTAAGCCTGGTCATCTCTGCACTGGCTGCCATTTAGGAGGACAGAATTAAGCGTGAGGTGTCTGTCCGGTACCAAAGCATGACATCAGCCAGTTGGCAGAGGAGGTGTTGGAGCAGGTGCTATATGGGAGCGAGGGAGGGATGGAGACATGCAGGGAGGGGGTGGAATTGGGGAAGGACAGGGAGAGGATGGAGGTGTGGGACAGCAGAGCAGAGGGTGGTGCAGGAGGATGGGGCAGGAGCCAAGATGAGAGTCCAAGTGACGCTATTTATAGCTCTCCATCATGGGCCATTCTAGCAGGCCCTGATCACCACCAGTATTATCCCTCTATTTCCCCTCTGCTCATATTCAGCTCATATCCAGAAACGCATTTACTTCTGAATCATGTCATATCAGTCTATTCTTGGGCAGTGACATTAAACATTTTCCACCCTTTATGCGAGATATATGACAGTTAATACTTATGTCATGTTGCTTTTCTCATTTTAAGACCTCACACCTTCTGTATAACTGACTTTTCACTTTATTGCGATCCATCCAAGATCGCAATAAACTGGTGCTGGAATTTTTTACACATAGACGTACAGTTATTTATTCATTATATGTATGAACAGAAGCACTAAACGGCACCATCCAATACTCCCAACACACACACTCTGCTGCCAACGTCCAAGTTTTGGATGAGACCTGTGTGTGTGTCTGTGTGTGGGTGAAGCCCAATCTGCCCACTGGCCTTCACAGTGCTTCAATTGTTTAATGTGTTTCCATGTGGACACTGGAGAGTGATTTAAACAGAGCATGGGTGGATGGGATTTTCTTTTGAGAAGGAGAAAAACCCTCTTTTTTCGAACTACCTGTAATTGTGTCGACTACAGAAACTAGACTTTTTGGTCAAAAGGGACATTTAAAAAAGGTAAGTGAATTTAACAGAGAGAGGTACAGTTCCAGTGATCCTGCAGAAGCAGTTACAGTGTAGACAGTCTGTTGACCCGAGCCTGACCTGAGACGACCCAGCTACAAGTGGTCCATTACTGCCCATTGGTCCAGAGAGGTTGCCATGGGAACAGCACAGGGACCAGGTCCAGTGAGTCCAGCCATCTGGTGGACATCAGCTCTATACAAATAAACTCTTGCTACCATTTAGCAAAAGATTCCGAGTGACGCCTGCCTTGTTTCAGAGACAGCAGGTACACTTCTAAAATCAGTACTATTTCTGCCTCCTCTTTTATATCTAAGACACATTCTTATTCCTTGTCAAAACCACAGTTGTATACAAATAACTGTAACAGATTTGGAGGTAGAGCACCATTAATTTCATGAAAGTTGCTCAGTGGCGCCAAGCCAAAAATGTTCGACATCCAAGTATAAAATCAATCGGATCGTCGGGGCGTGGTCAAAACATAGCCCCTACATTACATTACCCATAAAGCAACTCGACCACCAACAGTTTATTCAGATACGCTAATAGCGGCTTGAGTCATTAGTCTATTGCGGAAATTAGGAACAGAATTCCAAGAAATATTGTAGTATTTCTATCCAACTTTAATGCCTAAACATGCTTAAAGGACCAAGGAAAATGTTTTTTATGGACATACAGTGGCACCCACAACTTGAACTCCCAACCCAACAGAGAGCTGTCAAAACATCCCCATAAATCACATCATGTAAGTGACAGGTAACCTGGAGTTAAACAGACTCACTGTGATGGTTTTTGCCAAGAGACCTTATCCAGGCTCACGGCCACAGTAGCCTGCAGCAGAATGGCATTGTGTTGTAATGTCTCTGGGACACGAGTTACAATATAATAGTGTCTTTGTCTTCCACTTATCTGGCTGCAGCTCAAGCTGGGAAGCAGTGTTTCAACAGCTACTGTCTAAGTATCAGACCTAAGGACACAATCTTGCTCTCTGTGTGAAGGCTCATTGTCAACCTCTCTGCACAGACAAAAAAAAAATCATCTGAGCCGAGACAGATAAGTAGATTTTAACACGCCCACATAGATGCCTCTGCCAAGAAGCTGGAAGAGGTTAGTTGTTTTTCTTTCTCTGTGTGTTAAGAAAATGCTGTGCCACAAGCAGAAATGGTTACATATTTGCTATAAACAAAAGATATATCTGAAAATGACCACACACACAGGATAGACGTTATATTGTATGTGCTTATGCGAAAACAATCAATGTTTTTACACTGAAAAAACTAACAAAAACATCACACAGATATCTCTAAATAAATACACAAAAATTGCACGTACCAAGTGACTGAATGAGGCGAGTTCATATTTAGGAAATGTCCTTGGCTTTTTGGTTGTTTTCACGGTGAATCCCAGAGTCCACCCACACAGGCAGCCCTGCAGAGACCTTCTGTTCCTCGACCCAGGACACACACACAAACATGCACAGAAAACACACACACACACACAGTCACAGAGCGAGGAAAAAAACAATGGAGAATCAAAAGCACGTTTTATTGTGACTTGACTTCTATTTGGCTCGTCAGATCTCAGTAACAAAGCATTTTTATTTTTCATTTCATGGTTTGCTCAAAGTTTGACATTTATAATGGACTGGTTTACCAAATAATGTGCAGATGGTGACCTCTGTAAGGAGGAATGACATATCTGAACAATAGGAAGTATCAGGCATGAAAGTTTGCTTCAAAAGCTATTGAAAAATACAACAGTAATGCATAACACGCAGTAGTTCTGCTGTAGTGTAATGTTTAACTCTGCGAGTGACGAAATGGGGAGATAAAGGAATTAAATTAGATTCAATAGCACACATTGACACCAGCAATAACAGTTGGGCCTGTGTGTTTTATGGAGCCAGCAGAGAGTGGAGTACATATGGACGCCTCACATTATGGCACATAGCACACTATAATGTGGTGTGGTAATGGCCGTGAAACCACATGTCACTGTGGATAGGAGAGAGACTCCAGAACAGAGACAAGGCCCAGAGCCAGAGCCCAGCTGCAGTTCACCTTCAGCCGCTCTCTATCTATCTGTCTGTTTATGTCATCTCTCTCTCTGACTTCTTTTTGCTTTCTTATTCCTGTGTCTCTCATCACCTTTCAAATACTGTATCTCATGTTTCCTACTTGCGCTCTGTGAGTATCTTTCTCATTTTTCCAGACTTCTCTACTTTGACCCGAGGGTTACTGCCTCTGAAAGAATGTCCTGCTCGGGCCAGAACAATATTGTGGTAATTCTTTGAAAGAGTCTGTTTCATGCAACACTTTAACATCAAATCAAGCTTTAACCAATGACATCCAAGGATCTAGACCTCTGTTTGTATCTTTTTATTTTATTTAGCATCAAATCAGTTTTGCTTCGGTGAAAACTGTCTTTAATCGTCCTTAAAATGCTATTTAATGGCCTTTTTCATATGTTGCTCCCTTATGTGAAGCAGCCTGTTAAAGCACACTTCATCGAGAGAGCAACTTGGCTCACGTTCAGTCAACATGCTAGTTTAATGGGAATGGCTTCCGACTGAAAAAGGTGGAAAACACTTACAACATCATACCCCTTTGTCACTTTCACTCTCTCTTCTAAGCACATATGCCTCACCTTTGCCATTGGCCTGTACGGTATAATGGGCTTATGACACAAAGTGATGGTGTTTCTCATGAGGCCTTCAGAGCGTGCACAAAGGCAGTCATGTTTGTCTCAGAGAGCAAGCGGCCTGGCAAAGTCCAGGGAAGCTATTGACAGTGGACTAGAGGGAGGGGGGGATGAATGCATGCTTTGCCCACACACACACACACACACACACACACACACACACACACACACACACACACACACACACACACACACACACACACACACACACACACACACACACACACACACACACACACACACACACACACACACACACACACACACACACACACACACACTTGGATCATACACTGGTACTGCCTCTGGCTATTGCAGGGTAATAAAGTGATCCAGAGAAAATGCAGGAGGAAATGACAGGGATACAACCATGTGTGTCTTACAGCTGCTACTCTAATCAGATGTACGCTCTCAATGCATTTAACTTGGGTCTTGTTTGTTTGAGTGGAATTCCTTTATTACTGCCATTAGAAAGGGTTTTAATGTACACACATGTTGGTTTCAGTAAATAGGACCGCAGTGGTTGGATGTTTTTATCAGTAGTTTGTGACAAACAGGGCTGTTGTGGGTTATCGACCCCTGGGTGGGCTACTGCTGTTTCTCCACCTTCTGCCACTGTGGTTTACCTCTCTGGAAACTGCTGCTGGCATAAAAATGGCTAGCAGATGCAAGATAGGTGAATGTTTGCGACAGATAGAACTCTAATGAAAGGTTTTTCGAAAGCTCTACGGTGCCAGTAATGTATTATCCTCAATATACACTCGATAGTTATCTTTATGTCGGATACAGAACTGATGAGATTCAAATGCAAACAATTATACAAACCAACTGTATTCATTTTTTGTAGCTGTAACCACAGTTTCATTATGAGGTCTAGACAAGACCGCCAGTGTTTCTGCTACTGACTCCTTCTACTTCTGTGCTCACCTCCCGACCCTCAGTTACAACGCCTCAGTAACACTTCAACATACACAAACATGCAATACACTAAAGACCACTAGGATAAAGAGAAGTATGTACACACAGGCACATGGGATATCACAGACCCACAGACACACACTACTTATCAAGAGAAAATCTGCAGAGAGAGATATGTTATTATAGGTCCTTCCCAGACGTGATGTCACTCAGCTCATAAGGTGTCTTTAAAACTGACACGCGCTGAGGCTCTTGACGTAACATTTTCATTATCAAGATAGAACTGTCCTGTTTAAATTAATAGATTTTTGGTTTGAATTAGGTTCAACGTCTGTCGATGTTAGACATCAGGGTGAGTGTTAGCCTATTTACTTTTGTGTCTATTAGTCAAATACATACTCTCCAGAAGTAGACTGCTCATAGAGTGGCAATGGAGCTAGATAATTATGGGGTTTGAGTTTGTGTGTGTGTATGAATGCGCATGTGTGGTTTGAGGTAAAGGACTTGGGGTGGGGGGAAGAAAAAAAAATGTTGTAATTTTTACAGTGAATTCCAGCTTGATAACCAGAACCAGCTGGCTTTTGTCTCTTGCGCGCGTGTGCACGCGAGTGTGTACACACACACACACACACACACACACACACACACACACACACACACACACACACACACACACACACACACACACACACACACACACACACACACACACACACACACACACACACACACACACACACACACACACACACACACACACACACACACACACACACACACACACACACACACACACACACACACACACACACACACTTTGTGAGAATATAATTTTGAGATGCAAATAAAAACCAACTGACTGTGTGACTAATGGGTCTAAATGATTGATTTGCAATTGATGTCAGTTCAGATACGGTATGCATTGCCAAAAATAGTACTACATTACATACAGGTCTCACTTATCTAATAACAACCATTTTTGCACAACCATTTGAATAACAGGTATTGCATGACACATATTCACATTGGGCATTTTCGCAAATTAAACAAGCACAGTTTTTATTACTTTAATTGATTTTCTTTCTTCAGTTTACTTTGTTAATAGAAAATCTGCTTGGTATAAAATGTTACAGTGCTAACGATCAATAGCCACCAATTCACAGGATTGTAGTTTTTATTGGCCATTTCAGAATTGTTTAACACTACCTCTAGTGTTTTCATCTGAATCATCAGTCATCTCAAAGAAGCAAAGTGTGAGTGTTGGACAACACACACAAACAAGTGCAGTTATCAGTACAATTAGATAAAAGACAAATGGAAGTAACTCATGTGTACACTTAATGTAAATGGAAGATAAACCATCTCCCTCATTGCTTTATCAATACTACAATAGTTTTCAGCCCTATGCACTTCAACCTCCAACACGCACACAGACTGCTCGGCAGTTGACATCTCTACTAAGCTGCCTTTGTGACCTCTGTTACCCCAGGCAACCCCTTGTTGTTGCAGTGTTTAAAAAGATGTGAAGAGCACAGTCTCTCACCAGGATAACTCTTGGAGCGAACATAGATTAAAGTCTGCTAGTCTCACAATGGGAGCCCTTAAGGCTACACAGAACAGAGCAGTTCTACGTCAGTGTGTGTTTTTGCGTATGTGTGTGTGAGTGTTTGTGTGTAAGTTGATATACGAGCTCTCCTTTTTTGTGATTTTTGTCCCTGCACATACGTGTGTTTGTGTGCAGATGCTGCAGCCCCATGTGTGTGCACGCCTACTCTTACCTTACTCCATCTCCAACCTGTAAGGCCTTTAATTTTGAATGGAGACAAATGCTGTGCAGGCCCGTATTGAGGCAATGAAAAGAACCATTTCTCTCTACCTACAGATCAATGGGTTCCCATTCAATTAGAAAGTCTGAAACCATTAGCACCCGGCTAATGACTCCATTCTGGGGAACTGTGGAGCTTTGGCCTCGGGGTAGGAGGATGGCAAGTGGGGGAGCCAGAAAAAGCATCCAGGCAGGGGTGGGGGATTTCTTTAACTGCATTCATTACGAGTGCATTACACTTCTTTAGTGTCTTATCGGGCAACACTTTCCAGATAGCATATTACAGCAGTGTGTTGAATGCTTTGTCCCTATGGTCTTTTTTCAGCAAATGCTAAAGCTGTGCATTTCCCATTGTTTGTAACAGTTTCATTTCCCTCTTGATTATTTATTCATGTTTGTTTTTTGTTACATTAATTGTTTCTAACAAGTATTTTATTGCTAAGCTTGCCAGCACGCCTTACTGCAATCCAACGTTATCTCTGAGTCAATGACTAAGGGGTTAACCGGCAGGTCCTTCTTCTATTCCTGTAATATTGTTTTGCATAGTGTATGATGGAGGCGGCACTTTTTTCCTGCGGCAATCATTTATTAGACTCAACTCAATTAAGTTAATTATTTTTAATACAACTAAAATACTGATCAAATGTTCCATCAATGTCAAACCAGACATGCACTAGAAAAGAAAGAAAGATAGAAAGAAAGGAAGAAAGAAAGGACGAATGAACAGAAGAAAGGAAAAATAAATACCAGACAGAAGTATGCAGGCAACCAGGCAGACAGAAATAGGGGTGTATATAAGAGGGTTTACAGGTAGGAACCATGTGGCTACAGGCAGAGGTAGGACGCCATGGTCAGAGTCCATATCCTGTGTCTTAATAATGCGTGCTGCGGCCTCAGGGGAATGGCAGCTTTAATGGGGAGGCAGTCTGCCACTGGTAAACACATGCTGGAGCTCAGTGAAAACACTGCTGGCAAGGAATTAGGGTATTTCTGATAAGTATGAAAGCAGAATTGCCCTGAAATCATTGTTTGCTGTGTGTGTGTGTGTGTGCGCGCGCGCGCGCGCGCGCGTGTGTGTGCGTGTGTGTGTGTGTGTGTGTGTGTGTGTGTGTGTGTGTGTGTGTGTGTGTGTGTGTGGGGGGGGGGGGGGGGGGGGGTGGGTGTTTATGTGTGTTATGTGGAAACTCTCCCTGTTAAACATTTGTTTAGCTTGACATTAGTTTACCTCAACAGTCTGTTGGCTTAGTCAAGGCTAAATGTAATCCCTTTTCTGTTTATACCAAATCATTCCAGTTTCAGTACTAATTCATTGCAAACAGTCTGTTACATTGAATGGAAGAGTAAAACAAGTTCTCTACTGACACTATTAGGCCCCCAGTTACTCATGCTGCCGATTTAGTCCCTGAATCCAGTGTAAAGCTATCAAGGAAATAATGATATTACATTTCACAGCGGCATTTCTACACAGTGAATGAGCCATGACACCAGCCGCATGAGGTAAGGAGTTGGCCTGGTACAGAGGTAGCTGAGGTTAAACGCTAAAGCAGAGGATGTGTCATTACTCCGAAAAACATTTGTCACGACTCCGGTCACTCTGTAGTGAAGTTTGTGTTAACATAATCACTTTTCCAGATTTCATAGAGACATGCCATTTTTAGAAGTACAGTAGAGTGTTTGATGGACGTACCCGTAAGTCAAGGTTCATAAAAGAGGAGAGGAGAGGAGAAGAGAAGAGAAGAGAAGAGAAGAGAGGAGAGGAGGGCCATGTGGTCCAAATCTGCTTCCTTAGTTTGATTGCTCTGGTCTGGCTCATCTAATCCAGGAAGAGCAGTGGAAAGTGTTTGGAAATATCAAGAATCGACTAGCTGAGCCTGCTCCACTTTCCTCCTGGGACTGCCAATGTGGTGGTGTGGTACCGGGAGATGGGGGAGAGGCGATGGAGGGGTTCACTAGGGGCAGTGGGAGGGAGGAGAGACTAGGTGTGGAAGGTTGCAATGGGGGACAGAGGGGAGGGTGCACTGTTCTCTCCCTAAGAAGTGCTAACTTGGACAGTGGGAGGAATTTTCTGTGGTTTATCCAACAAGAGCTGCTCCATCTGTATAAACTGGAGCCTGCCAAATGTAGGCCCGCTCTCAATACACACACACACTGCCAGAATGTCAACTCCCTGTCCAAAGAAGAGCACAGAAACTTAACTCCCTCATTACTCGCTCAGATATCTAGTGCTCAGATGCTTAGATAAAAAGGTACAAAAGCACACACAGAACAGAGCTCACCCAAAAATACAGAAACACACACATACACACACTCAGTTCAGTGAGAAGGTGAGACCTGAGGCTCACCTCGTTGCAGAGTTTTTAGAATAATTGTTTTTGCCTGTTCATCTGAACTGCTCTAATGACAGTGTGGAGACAAGGGTTATGTAAGTGTGAGCTACAAACCCACTCCACGCCATTTAGACATGACTCAGCTGGCCCAGCGCCTGTTTGCTTGAGTGTGTGTGTAAGGAAAGGGAGAGAAAGAGAGTGTGTGTGTGTGTGTGTGTGTGTGTGTGCGCGCGCGTGCGTGCGTGCGTGTAGAACAGAAATACAGTGGACATCGGATTTGTAAGATAGAGAGAGAAAGGAGAAATGTTCAGTTGAGTGAGGGTCCGGAGTGTGTTTGCATGTTTTTTTAGTCTGTGCATGTTGGGGGAGTCAGGGTTATAAGAAATAGGTTATTGACCATGCAAGAACTGAATTTGTATATTATTTACTACTAAATTAATAACATACCGTCACACACTATGTGTGCCATTTTGCATCTTTGTTCAGGTATATTCATTAGAAGTGAATATTCAAGTGTGTGTGTGTGTGTGTAAGTGTGACACACAGTGGCCCCTTAGTTTCCCAGCAAGGCTTGTAGCAGAGGACTGACATCTTTCCACAGGATATGAGAACTGTGTGATCATGCATGTGAGCTTTGAGTTCTGTGAAAGACATTCACTCTACAGCGCCTCCTTTCGAGCCTCAATTTGTATTTGCCTCTTCTAACTTGCTCGTGTCTCTTTAAAACGTTGCTCTTCTTTTGCCAAGGGGGCAGGGTTGTACTCTGTGAGTCACTGGGCTGTCCCTGGCACAGACAGACACACACAGATAAATGCACACACACTCACACACACAGTCACACACACTCAAAGCTCTCCATGTCTATGAGTGGAGCTGGCCCTATGCCCAGCCTTAGGGCTGCACGGCCCCAGCACAGGATCACTTAACCCTTCAGGAGCTCTTACTTCTCCAATTCAACCCCGAAATGAGGCATACACTCAGACTGTCAAAGCTTTGATTTGATCTTATAGTGTGTTTTATAAATATCTACAAGTAAATACCACAAACATTAATCCCCATGCAAGCCACAACTACTTATTTAAGCAAGCTGTTCCTTTAAGGTTCAGAACAGTTGGCTGCTAACTCTTTAGGAGGTCTTCCCAGCAGCTACAGCGCTACTCAACAATAGAGAAATAGGTTTCTATTTATGTGACCACGATCACAATTTGCTCTCTAACCTGTTGTTTCTTCACACAAGCCCTAAATATGCTCCATTCCTCGAGTGTCAGGGAGGACGTGCTCCACTGGCTGCCTCCAAAGTTCATTCTTGATGCCCACTGATACCTGCAAACTTTGAACCTTGGCAACTTTTCAAGAGTTCTGCAATGCACTGATATATTAATACTTTTTTTACTTTTTTTGTGTCTCTCTTACACACATGCATGCTCCATGCTCTTCTTTGTGAGCATGCAGGATAGGAGAATATTTGTTCTATGTCAGTGTGTGCGCCAGTAGCACACTTCTAGCTGGTGAACAAATAGAAGAAGACAGAGTATGTCCACACACAGAAACACACATGGCCCATCAGCACGTAATGACCATACAGTAGCAAGGAACATGAAACCGACAGCACAGACAGAGATGGGATGTAAGGCCATTGAGAGCTGGTGTAAAGTGTGTTAAGTATGATGGGTGCAGTGACAGATGGTTTGACCTAATCTGAAGAAGTTGTGGGATCTTACTGTGAAAGACGTTGGACCTCCTCTCCTCTATACTTCCTGTAGGATAGATCCCCAAGGTGCTATAGCTGCTCCAATAACCATGTCAGCTTGGAGGCAGGGCTATTGCCCTCCCACCTTTATCAGAGGGTAACCTCTGGAGTAATCCCTCGAGGGTCCAGACTAATAATAGTATATGGATATGGACCTATGGAAATGATAGTCCAGCACAGAATTAAATGGCAGTCAAATGTATGTTAAACACTGCATGCTTATATGCGGTGAGACTAGTATGGGGAGAGTGAAAGTCAGAGGTTTGGGCTTTTTTCTAACAGTGTTTTAACCAGAACAGTTGGCAGCACCTGAACATACAGTGGCCGAGTCAGAGAAACATACGTATACACACTAGAGGGCATGTACACACACAGAGTAAGTATGGTTGGTAAGGAGTGTTCTGTAATTCTAGTGTGTGTTAATGACTCTCCCAGGCACACTGGAGAAGACATTAAAAACTGTGGCTGTGATTTACTGTGCAGTGATGCAAGCTGGGACACGGCCCAGGGATTCACACTGTGGCAAGGATACGCATATAGTTTCACACACACAGATCTAAACACCAAGGTATAATCTAAAAATGTAAGAGGGAAGTTGATAAACTACCTACTGATTTGCAAATGAAACATGTTTTCGTGTGAGTGTTGGCCGCATAGTAAATAAATAATTCAACCAATTAAATCTTAATTATCAGTACGCACATTTGCATGTTCAGCGTAGTTTTATGGCCAACTCTATGATATTGAATTTGAATTAAACACTATCAAATATATTCCAATTCTCTTTATGCGGGCCATTGACTGGCATTACAGTCACACATCAATCATGGGCCAAGTCACTTAGCAGCCATTAAACTGTAACAATGTTTGTGTTTATACAGCTGGGCTCTGACGCAAAAACAAAAACATACATCCTCATTTACCCACCGCAATCTCATTATAGCCTTACTAACAAGTCATTTCTAATCCGTCAATTGCAGAGGAGAAAAAGGAAGAAGAAATCTGCTAGACGAACTATCGCACGCTTGTGGCCGGCGATCGCCACAATGTTGCATTGGACGAATTGCGGTGTCTTAATTGTCTTCTTGTGAACTGAAAGCAAAACAAAGAGCATGAAGCAGCTCTTTAACCACAGGATAGGTTTTGTTCTAGTGCATACCCTTGTAGACTAGCCAGACACCTGCCCTCTGTTGGCTCTGTAAGCCCTGGCCAATAGCGTACCCAGGCCTCAACCTAACTCGCCTGTATTTACCTTGGATTTACTGAACGTCTAGAGCCCAGTGGTGTGATTCCCATGATAGGATATGCTGTGAAGTGGATTGCGACATGAGTTGGGTAATTCCACCTCTGGTCGGGTTAAGAAAAGTTTGGTAGAAGACTGATGAGGGTTGTTTTGGAGATTTCCACTCCCCTGCCTCGGAAATGTTTGTTAAGTCCTGTTACCAGAGAGTACAGCTCCACGGCCTACTTCTGTCCTCCAACAAGAATAACATGTACCTGGACAACACTGACCATTTAGACAGCTGCAAGGGAGGGTGCAAGGGAGAGGGGGGCTTGGAGTGAAGGCTGACATACAAAAAAGGAGGAATGGACGATTGAAGGTAATAATGTGGCACGCAATGATGGAAATAGGTAGGAAAGCGGAATCAGGGATTGATGGGAAGAAAGAAACTAGGTGGGAGGAACTCATAAAGTTACAGTGAATGAAGGAGACGGAGAGATATGCCCCTATCCTTTTAAAAGTTAGTTGAATCTCTGGAGGTTTAATTGAATTTGAAACGAGTGAGGAGGAAGAACGTTAGCAGGAGCTCTGGAAGGCTTTGCGCTAAAGATGAAGAGCCGGTGAATGACAGGAGAGAAGAGAGAGGAGACTCCATAACGGTAGCATACAGAGGAGTTCTGTGTGAGGAAAATATTCGGCCACACACAGGTAAATTGATCTCACGGGAGGGTGAATAATAGTGGAGTAAAAGCTACGAAAGAAAGGTATGGATTGGAAGCACTGAGGAATGAACGGAAAACGGAACAAAGCATAAAGACAAGGAGAAATGAGAGAAAAATAAGGAGTCGTACAGGCAGAGGCAGAGTGAAAGAGACGAGCTGTGAAGTTGGACAGAGGCAGAGCTTCCGCAGAAATAGAGAGAGAGGTTTAGGGTGGGCCCGGGCTGAGGGCTGTGAGGTGCAGAGTTCTCTCCAGAGTAAACAGAGGCTAACAGAGGGGCTGTTGTCTGGGTCAGGGTGGGCCAAGGGAGGGCACAGCAACACCGGGATGGGAAATGTGACAGATCTATTTTAGGGCTCAAGCACAGGAGCTCTGAACCAGGTGTCAGGGTCAGGGGTCAAGGGCAGGACAGCAGAATCTAAAGCACCATTTGAAGTGGATTAGTTGGACTAGAGTAGGCCATGTCATTTAATTTGTATGTGCTGTGTGCTTTCCAGGTCCAATTCCTGAAGACAGTTCAACCAAGGAAAATAAGCTTTGAGATTTGCTCAAGTTACTGCTCACAGGCTACATAGAAAATGTCTATGAACCTTATGAATATGTCATATCTTATATATACAAATATTTGTTGTCCGTGTAATTACTGACAGAGCAGTATATGGAATTCACATGTACATATATTCTTCTTTGCATGTTGCCTCTTCCACCCTATTCTCCCAAAACACACTGCACTGTACATACAGTCCCTCTCAACCTTAGTCATCCTTGCCTTGTTTCCCAATATTCCGGTAGTTCAATGTTTTCAGTTGCTTTTCAACAGAAAAACATTACAAATGTACTTCCTCTTCCTCTCATCGGATGTGTGTTACTTATGAAATGATATAAAATGTTTGGGAAGTTAATACAAGAGTAAGAACACGTTAGTTTCACAATGTCTCTTATCAGTCATTCTGTTATTGTGGTTTGCTTTCACAGATGATCACAACCTCACATCGTGCTTGCTGTCCTCCTCGTTCTTCCTCTTTGCTCCTCTTTTCCATACATCCCTCATAGTGCCCCACTTACACACCACCACCACCACCACTTCTCCCCCACTTTCATTTCTCACATGCATCTTTGAAACAAACCTAGTCTCCAATTGTAAAGCCACCCCCCACCTGCACTCTGGTCTTGGCCTATCAGGATCAGGCAGAGGGCTGATTATGCAGGCAGCTGTCAGCCCTCTAAGGTGAGGCCCCCTAGGCGACAGTTCAACTGCTTCAGACTGAGGCTGTGCCACCGAGCCTGACAGTAGCAGGAACAACACAGAGAAAAGAATGCTAATGGATCAAATCAGATGAGCGCTGAGATGAGAGGAGAGAGCGCGGAGCAGAAGAGGAGGGCGCTGGCAGGCACTCCTGATCAGCTGTCATTCACACCAGGCCCTGTGTGTGTTAGCGTGTATTTGTTGTGCATGTTGGAGTGAGAAGCACTGGCCGCCCAGGATTACGCCCCCAGTCACTGACATGTTTTCCCCTTCACCGTGCCTTGAAGTTTGAGAGATGAAGGGAGGGTGTGAACAGAGTGAGGGAGGCAAAGGCTGATAGATAGAGGGATGGATGTGGGAGGCTATGTACAGTACACTGCTCTGTTCCTTTATTCTTCCATCTAACATGCCTTTCCCATCGTCTTACCACCCTGCATAACTCCACCTCTCTCTTTGACTATCTGTCTGCCTTGGAGCCATACCTTACTGCGGAAAAGGCAACATATCAAAACTTAACGGCACTTCCTTTTCTGAATAATGCTGAGTTCAATATTATTTTGTTTTGAACTTCACTCCAACGCTTGCTTCTTCTCTGCTCCAGGGCAAGCCCTTCATGGGGAGAGAAGACGAGATGCTTTAGCAGCATCACTTACGGGCAGTCAAACAGCCTCCTGTGTGGTGGGAGCTGGTGATTGAAACGTAGCAAGCTGAACACTTCAGTTCCTCTCTTTCCGATTTCTGAATGTCTGATTCCATTCGCCTCTGCAGGACTACAGACAGAAAGTTAAAGCCTACATGTGCATGTGTTCATACCACGAGTGAATAATGCATTCTGACAGCAGAGACAGATGGATATATGATCACCAGCTAAAGAGGATTGCTGTGACACTTAGCTAGGAAGTACTTGTCAAGTCATGTTACAACTCCCAGCCATGAACTCACTGTAGATCTGTTTCAGCGTCGCCTCCATCGTCACCCACAATCAGGGTGCAGGAAAGTTTTAAATTACGTACAGAATTACCTGAAATAGCAAACTGCCATTTCCGCAAACATCAACTGGAATGCCCTCAAACACAAACAGCTTGACTTGCCCCCACCCCAGTGCTCCGTCTCCCCCCTCCTTACCCCCACACTCACCCCATCCCTGGCAGATGGCTTTAATTAATATAGACATGATAACGAGATTCCCTGCGATTAATACACACAGCAGTTATGGATTTAAGTGCTAGGGATTCCAGATAATATGATTAACAGCAGTTGAAGTGGGGGCATCTGGCAGATGATTTGAAATGAAGGAGGGCTGGAGCGATTGCGAAATAAGTGTGTGAGAATTGTGAATGCACCGGTTGTGTGTATTTATTTTTGAGACTGTCAGAGACAGATAGTATAAGAATTCTGAGGCCCTTACGTAATGCAATCTTAAAGAGGGAGTTTTTATCCACTTGTAATTGAGTCACCAGCTGTTCTCTGTGCCATAACATAGGCTAAATGTTGGGGCAAGCAGACAATAGATCGAGCCGCATGGTATTTCACTTCATATCTGTATCTGTGTTTGTATTCTGATGATTATGCGAAAGATCTATCCCGTATTATTCATCGGGTAATATGCTGCAAATCCGACTTAATCTGAAAACCAAGTTGCTTTATACTTAAGATAAGAACGACATAGCATAACCGTGTTTAAAAAGACAACAGGTCAGGTATTGAAAATGAACTGTTCATTATTTGCATAGTAAATGCAAAGTGGCCGAACATCTGTTGCTGGAGTCTTTTAGCAGAAACAAAGTATAATAGATGACACAGATGCAAAGTGCATCAGGAACAACTTTCTTGTCCCGTTAGTAACTGCTAGAACTTCATTTTCATTTGACTCTCAGCTATTAACAAATTCCTATTTACAAAATGTAAAGAAACAAAGAAAAAGTACAAGTTAGTGTGAGTGAAGAGTTTTAAGGAAGTTGAGAATTTATTTTTGATGGTTCCTCTTTGGAGAAAGTCTCTCTGTGCGTCTACATTCAGCCGTTATATTGACTGTAGCGTGTACAGATTTTTCACACGTGTTGCCTGTATGAACACTCGAGAAATGTACGCCATATGGTGCACAGTGAAGTCCTCTGCCCTAACCTTCTGTCTATGTTTACACTCATGGCTACGTGGACAATATGTGTATTTGCTGGCATTTAGAAATGTGTCACCATGAAGGGGGGCCTAGCTCAAACAAACACAACTGAGTACACAACTGCTCTTCCTGGGGTTAATGGGGAAGGGTTATCAAGTCAATATCTGGCTTATACACCTGTATGGAATGTCTCCACACATCAGTCACACTTCAGAGGAAGCCTGCACACTTGCACAGTGACGCAAAATAAGATGCACCCTACAGATAAACCCAACCAAACCCCAAGGGGAGGATTGTGTTTGGAAGACTGTTTGTGCATGTTTGAATGTGCATATCTTTGTGTTTCGCTTTCAACTATGTCAAGACAAAACGTCCAAACTATAATAATTGTGGTCAAAACATCATTCCAGAAAGGAGAATTTCTCTGTAGTTCAAAATTAGGGTGTGTGACTTCTCATTACAGTGGAATTATGAAGTGAAACCAGGATCCTTATGAGATTTTTTTTTTTCATTAAATTAGGGGTTTGTTTCTCTTTCTTTTTTGTAATAACTTGCCCTTAACCTAGGATGGCCTAGTTAATAGTATGGGCCGTTGTGATGTGAAGCCTGTGCAGGATTTGATACTTTATTTGTTGAACATGATAGTAGACTGAATGTCTTTTGGTTCTGGACAGTTCAGAAAAATCAGCACATTTGGTGATCCATCTTGGGCTGTGAAAAATTACCTAGTTTACATTTTTTTTATCAGATGCAGCACTACATTGTACCATAACACCGTAAATAATGAAAGTCACGGAGAAGCCAATGTTTCAAGGGTGCTCTGACTGAGGATTTCACTACATATTATTTAGTAATGCTTGCTGAATTTGTGGATGATGAAAACAAATATTCTGGACTTCTTCTTCTTCAAGGCAGTGAACATGAGCAGGAGCTTCAGCCTAATGTTGAATCAGAACTCAAAAGCATGTATTGCTGTGTTTAGTTGCAGAAAGGAACACAACCTTGCAGTCAGGGTAAATCATATTTGCCGCTTCGTTTTTAGTCAACATGATGTTCTTTTCCCTCACTTGCTTTCCTCTCCCCAGCCTCTCTTTTGCAGTCAAGCAGACACAGTAAAAAGAGTGAGGGAGAGTAATTTGACAAAGAAAGGGTAGAAGTTGGCACTGAAAGTGAATCAAGGGAGCAAAAGCAAACAGAGGAAGGAAGGAGTGGGAAGGGGGTGAGGGAGAAAGTGGAGGAGGGAAGTTAGTGGGGGAGGAAAAGGGAATGGGAGAAAGGATGAGGAGGTGAAGCTGTGAGCCGAGTGCGGACGGACTCCAATGAAAACAGAGTGTCAGATGTAACGTTTGTGCAGAGAGGGACTGCTTATAATGATCCACTTCTTGACCACGAGTGAGTGGACCCTCAGGTTAAGAACCCCAATTGCACAAAGGCAGATTATAGTACAACAGAAAAGGATAAACTGTCATTGAAATATCACTAACATTGTCTTTTCAAACTAAATTCAGCAATTGGAGACTCCTAGACACACAAAAGGACTGTCCTACTGTGTCACGTATTTCCCAGCACACACCAGCATATATATGCATACACATAGCACACAAGTACATCAATGCACATCCAGGGTCATGTTAGCTGCAACCGCTGCGACAGAAGAGCAAGACAACCCGCTCTGCTTCCTGTTTTTCTGGAAATGAAACTATGTCAAAGGCAATAATGCTGGCAGTACGAACACTGGCAGTTAGAAACTGATCCCTAAAGCTCGTACCAAATCCAAATCCAAGGCGCACATATGTTGCAAACGCACACACCATTTTTAAAACAGGGGCAGGACTCAACAGGGGTTCTCCTAATCACTGGCAGTGAATACAAACAGGACTTGTGAATAGGGATTTTATCTATGAATCCCTCTCTTTGCAAACGTGCTGCCCATCACTGCGTCCAGCCTCCAGGCCAGGCAGCAGTGAGGCTGTAACAGAGGGAATAAAAACTGACCCAACAGACCTTTCTGTTACTCAATTTAGGAACACATCACTCCAGGGCCCCAAAATAAAAAGTGTAGCTGAGATACAGTGGGGCAAAAAAGTATTTAGTCAGCCACCAATTGTGCAAGTTCTCCCACTTAAAAAGATGAGAGGCCTGTAATTTTCATCCTAGGTATACCTCAACTATGAGAGTCAGAATGAGAAAAAAAAAAATCCAGAAAATCACATTGTCTGATTTTTAAAGAATTTATTTGCAAATTATGGTGAAAATAAGTATTTGGTCAATAACAAAAGTTCATCTCAATACTTTGTTATACCCTTTGTTGGCAATGACAGAGGTCAAACGTTTTCTGTAAGTCTTCACAAGGTTTTCACACACTGTTGCTGGTATTTTGGCCCATTCCTCCATGCAGATCTCCTCTAGAGCAGTGATGTTTTGGGGCTGTTGCTGGGCAACACGGACTTTCAACTCCCTCCAAGGATTTTCTATGGGGTTGAGATCTGGAGACTGGCTAGGCCACTCCAGGACCTTGAAATGCTTCTTATGAAGCCACTCCTTCGTTGCCCGGGCGGTGTGTTTGGGATCATTGTCATGCTGAAAGCCCCAGCCACGTTTCATCTTCAATGCCCTTGCTGATGGAAGGAGGTTGTCACTCAAAATCTCACGATACATGGCCTCATTCATTCTTTCCTTTACACGGATCAGTCGTCCTGGTCCCTTTGCAGAAAAACAGCCCCAAAGCATGATGTTTCCCCCCCCCATGTTTCACAGTAGGTATGGTGTTCTTTGGATGCAACTCAGCATTCTTTCTCCTCCAAACACGTCTAGTTGAGTTTTCACCAAAAAGTTATATTTTGGTTTCATCTGACCATATGACATTCTCCCAATCCTCTTCTGGATCATCTAAATGCTCTCCAGCAAACTTCAGACGGGCCTGGACGTACTGGCTTAAGCAGGGGGACACGTCTGGCACTGCAGGATTTGAGTCCCTGGCGGCGTAGTGTGTTACTGATGGTAGCCTTTGTTACTTTGGTCCCAGCTCTCTGCAGGTCATGACTAGGTCCCCCCGTGTGGTTCTGGGATTTTTGCTCACCGTTCTTGTGATCATTTTGACCCCACGGGGTGAGATCTTGCGTGGAGCCCCAGATCGAGGGAGATTATCAGTGGTCTTGTATGTCTTCCATTTTCTAATAATTGCTCCCACAGTTGATTTCTTCTCACCAAGCTGCTTACCTATTGCAGATTCAGTCTTCCCAGCCTGGTGCAGGTCTACACTTTTGTTTCTGGTGTCCTTTGACAGCTCTTTGGTCTTGGCCATAGTGGAGTTTGGAGTGTGACTGTTTGAGGTTGTGGACAGGTGTCTTTTATACTGATAACGAGTTCAAACAGGTGCCATTAATACAGTTAACAAGTGGAGGACAGAGGAGGCTCTTAAAGAAGAAGTTACAGGTCTGTGAGAGACAGAAATCTTGTTTGCTTGTAGGTGACCAAATACTTATTTTCCAACATTATTTGCAAATAAATTCTTTAAAAATCAGACAATGGGATTTTCTGGATTTTTTTTTCCTCATTTTGTCTCTAATAGTTGAGGTATACCTAGGATGAAAATTACAGGCCTCTCATCTTTTTAAGTGGGAGAACTTGCACAATTGGTGGCTGACTAAATACTTTTTTGCCCCACTGTATATGATGACTCTCAGGGGAATCAATGGAGAAAAGGCAGGGATACCTTTAAAACAAAACAAAAAAAGTAACTACAACTACATTTATTCTGAAAAATAAATAACATACATTCTTTTTACAAATTACAAACGTTTGATGCGAACACATTTCGATTATTTGCCGATTTCTTTTGTCACTGTAGTTTGCTATATACTGTCATATATTAATTGTCCTAAGTATTTTGTTTTTTAACTTTTAATGTTCTTTAATATTAATTTTGATGTAAATACTTGCCTTTATTCTTTTTTAATGCTAAATAGTTTCCTAACAATAATTCGTTTTTATTTTTGTTATATTTTTAGCCCACTACTACAACTTATTTTCTTAGATTGTATGTTTGTACCACCACACACCAATGCAAATTCCTTGTATGTGTAAAAGTCCCTGGCAATAAACTTTATTCTGATTCTTCTGACTTTGTGTGTGCGTGCGTGCTTAAAGGGTAGCAGGATCTTGAAGCAGTTGCTGACCCCTAACCCTAAACCTTACTCACTACACAGCAGAAGATGTGTTGCTAAGGACATCTGTTTGTTTTTTCACACTCTCTGCCCCCCCCCCATATACACACCCATGCACAATAACTACCACCAAGATACAAAAACACATAAATATTTGCGCGCAGAGTTAAAGCAGTTCTTGTAGGAATTTAAGCTAGCTTACACAGAACTTGACATGTATGTAATGTGAACATGTTCTGCCTGTTGCTGCTGTTCTGCCCTTTATGTGCTGCACTGTACTTGTCTGGTAGAAATGTAAAGTTAGGTGTTATTTCTAGTGATGTTTCCCATAAGCCCTCACATGAACATCGCCAGCCACCATTCAATTCTAAGACCCCCGTGGGGCTCACTCAGTTTTGGCCCCCAGTAGCCCTTCGCTCATTGACCCCTACACGTATCCCCTGGCCCCTATAGGCGGTGAGGGATTGTACAGGAGACAGGGTCTGAGTGGGGAAGAGAAAGAGGGGGGAGGGTCAGCGGCAATAGAGAGGAGCACTTCTTCAGGAAAAGCATTAAAGAGGCAGGTATTGATTTGGGATTTTAAATGTTTTTCGCAGTGATATATCCAATTAGCCTCTGAACCCTCTATGGGTAAAGCACGGGCTCCCCTGAGGCTGAGGAGAGGGCCACTATAACACAGGGATGCAAACTCATCAGGTATGAAAAAGGTGACAAGGATCCGAGCCCCCGGCTCCCCCACCCCACGGAATGTCGGCTTTAAAATTAGGAATAACAGAGGATTTTAGCAGTCAGAACAACTAAAGCAGCAGTGTTAATAATAACAGAAACGCCAAAGAGTCACATCTAATAGAAATATATAAAAGCATTTATTTTAAATTGTGTAGCAGTCAGTTTATAAATTTGGCAGCACTGTTGAGCATTTTGAAAATGTATTTTCATGCCTCTGTGCAGGGCTTAGTCCTAAGTTCATAAACTCAACAAGTACTATACTTGGGCACAATTTTGAGATACTTCTACTTTATTTAAGTATTTCAATGTTTTGCTACTTTGTTCTTCTACTCCACTACAGTTCAGAGGTACATGGTGTACTTCTACTCCACTACATGTATTTAATACCTTTAGTTACTTTACAGATGTGGATGAATGACAGGCCCGGTTCCAGAACAAAATGACTTGGGGTGCATCTGAGATTAGAGAGGGTGCAGTGGTAAAGTGCTATTTTTATAAGTGGGGAGTGGACCTAACCTCCTCTAGGGGTGTCCTCACCTCCTCAAGGGGTGTCCGTGGGCATGCTCCCCCGGGAAGATTTTTTTTTAAATATTCAAGTTAAAAGCATCAATCTGGTGCACTTACTGTCATATAGTATTTCATTTTTAGTGAGTGAGTTACTCAGATGAGTACCAGGAGACAGCGGTTGGTACTCTGGTAGAGTCGTGGTGAAGGCATCTGACGTACTTGAACCGAAATGCATAGCAGAAGATGGCATCTTTTTTACATGAATATTCCAGCCAATCTCTGTTTTTAAAACATGAGCTGCAAAATGAGCGCCTTACCCCACTGTGCAGGCGAGTTGGGTACTTTTTTAAATATACCTGGGCAGGCTCTGTTTTGCCGAGGTCCTCTGGCACTTGCGGGCCGCCGAGGAGTGGCGGTGTTTGGGGCAACGAAGACGGCTGCGGCGCCTCTGTGGGCGAGGCGGGCAAAGCCGGCGAATCGGGCGTTAGTGTCCACCACAGTGGCCGCGGGTAACGTAATGTCCCCATGATCTGAACTGTTATTACCTGCAGTAGATACAGTGTTACTGCTGGCGATTAGGGCTGGTTGTTTTAACCATTTTCTGATGTCCATCATTGATTATATTATTATTATTACAATTATTATTAATATATATGTAATATATATTTTTTTTTCACTTTAGATTATTTATTTTTTTCACTTTGAATTTTTCAAATGAGAGTGCATAACGACTCAACTGAGGATGCAATGCACCCTTATGCAACCCCGTAGAACCGGGCCTGATGAATGATGTGAAATATAATCAAGTGTTAAATCAGACTTTAGTTCCACCTGGAGTAAATCCACAAGCTACCCTGCAGTATATAAAGTAATTAAAACTAGCTGCACCTTTAGCAGCTTTGAGAACACTTTCATGATCAATCATTATAAAACATATCATATCTATTATTCTGAAATGGACCAATCTGCACAATGACTACTTTTACTGTCGCTACTTTCACTATATTTTGAAGATAATACTTTTCTACTTTTACTTGAGGAACATTTTGAATGCAGGACTTTTACTGTAACAGAGTATTCCTACACTCTGGGACTATTACTTTTACTCAAGTACAAGATCTGAGTACTTCTACTTTTACTCAAGTCCAAGACCTGAGTACTTCTACTTTTACTCTAGTACAAGATCTGAGTACTTCTACTTTTACTCAAGTACAAGACCTGAGTACTTCTACTTTTACTCAAGTACAAGACCTGAGTACTTCTACTTTTACTCAAGTACAAGATCTGTGTGCTTCTACTTTTACTCTAGTACAAGACCTGAGTACTTCTACTTTTACTCTAGTACAAGATCTGAGTACTTCTACTTTTACTCAAGTACAAGACCTGAGTACTTCTACTTTTACTCAAGTACAATATCTGAGTACTTCTACTTTTACTCAAGTACAAGATCTGTGTGCTTCTACTTTTACTCTAGTACAAGACCTGAGTACTTCTACTTTTACTCAAGTACAATATCTGAGTACTTCTACTTTTACTCTAGTACAAGATCTGAGTACTTCTACTTTTACTCTAGTACAAGATCTGAGTGCTTCTACTTTTACTCAAGTACAATATATATATACTCATCCCACCTCTGTTTATAGCCTATGAAAAAAACTATTAGAAATAGAAGGCTAAAGCTAACGTTAGCAGATAGTGACAATGTATGCTAGCTAGCTGGCTCAACGATTCTTTATATATTATATATAATATATTAATCTATATATAAATATTAATTTATATATATATATACATTATATATATATATATATATATATATATAATATATATATATATATATAATATATATATATTAATTTATATAGATTATTATTATATCTAATAATATTGCCACAGAAAAACTTTTCAGTTCACATCACGCTCTGCCGCTCCGACAGGGAGCTCTGCTCTGAACACCTGAACGGCCCGTTCTAACAGCTGTTCACCAGCGGTCCAGTCTGTGCCACAGTGACTCCGGACGCACAGTTACTATTAACGAACGCACTCCTAGGTAATGTAGCTGCTGAAGCTAGACCATCATCTCGGAGGAGCAGAGTCTTATTATACATCCATGAGCAGAGCCGACAGGCAGGAAGTCTCGAGCACACAGCTCGCACTTCATTATAATATATAAAAAAAAGAACACCATGCATGCCATGATGGCACATAACAGCTCACGGCCGCAGATTACCCCGGGTCCCAGACCCCCCCATACCCCAAAAATATTTTTATTGGAGATCTACATGAATCACACAAACGACCTATTTTGGCTTCAAAACGGCGAATTTCGCCGAAAGATGACAAGTTTGCATCACTGATAACACTTTTCCTCAGGCTCCCTCAAATGATAAGAAATAGATAACACCTGTTAAAATGAAGAATCATGCAGGTGATGTAGGCATGTGGAAGTATTCATTCCACACTTGCAAAACTCAACCCTTTTCCCATTCATGGCTCTTTTTGATTTGCATCTGTTTTGATCAAGCTCTCCGATCTGGGCTGTGTGTGACATGGTGGCTTGTTCAGGCAGCGCGGACAGCTCCTGGATATTGGTAAGCTTTAATTCTCTCTACACATCCATGTCCCCCCCCCCCCCCCCACCTCCTCTTCCTCCACCTCCTCCCCCTCCTTCCCCGGCTCAATCGATGGTAAGTTATTTAGCAGATAAAAGAGTTGGATCAATCCAGCAGCACATATCAGAGTGCCAGCAACTTGTGTATATTATCTGGCGTGTGTGTGACAGAGAGAGGGAGGTTGTGTGTGTCTGTGCCGATGGCCTGAGCATATGTGTCTATACCTGGATATGTGAGCATGTGTGTATTTGTAGTTAAACTGTAGCCTAGAGAACAGTCTCTATCCTGCCTCTATCAACGTTTGAGTGTGTGTGCTTGCTCAAGTGTGCACACCCGCATGTCACTGCTACTATGTCAAACCCATATGAAAGAGATACCGAGAGGAAACGGGGAGTGTGTGTCCTTGGCTGTTGAACGACAGTCACCTTTTTCCTTCTGCATTTACAGACGACTTGCTGCAGTGTTCAGGCCTATTGTAAATATCTCATTTGATTCCATTTTTCAGTAGGTGTCTGAATTGAGGAAATTAAATTGAATAAGTGCGTAAGGCTTAAAACCTGTGTGGTAACATGGCTCGCGCTTACAGACAAAGTGCTGTTCATAATAGAAGAGTAATGTGAAAGGGACAGAGAGAAAGAGCAGGAGATTGTTCGGAGATTGAAGAGCACAAACGCACGCCAAAGTGGGACAGAAAGATGGAATGATCCCGAAGAGGGGAGCGAGGGACAAGATGTTCCTTTGAATGTTACGAAAGCGAGTACGAAAATATTGTTTTATGCCAGGGAAGGAATTACTTGGAATAATGTGATAACTCAAAGCAAATGTAGTGATCAAGGTTCAGTTATAGGAGGAGCTGTGCTGAATACAAACAGTGGGGGAAAGTATTTTAGGTCCTCTGAGAGAAAGTCAAAGGTCACTACCAGATACACAAAGACCTGTACAACATCACTAGCACATAGATTTACTCAAGCACACAAAAGCCCTATTTATATATTTATAGGACTGTGATAATTCATTTCTGATGTTTTTTCCAGGCCTTACAAAGCGGTTATGAAAAATGAGACTTGTTTAAAAGCTGCTCCATGTTTGTATGCGTGTCCTAATTGCCTAAAACAAAGTGTCCTAAAAAAAGAACAAAACATAACACACACATACACACAAACACACACAGAAACCCGTATGCATGCATTAGAATACAAGGATGCCTGCACCATTACACAATCGCACGCACACCACACACAGACAAACACACACTTGAGATTATGTGAGTCATTGCATTGCCCAGCGGGGCCTGGGGAGCTGGGGATTTCCACACTGAGAAAAACAGGTGACATCTGCCCAGCTCTCTTACAAATCTATGTATGGTACAGCTGGTCTATGTGCAGTAAAACCTGAAAAATATAGGACAGGTAAAAAGAAGCTCTTATATTATCTCTATGAGAGAGAAAGAGAGAGGAAGACAGAACAAGTAGCGTGAAAGTAGTCAGAGGTCATTAAAGCAGCCAAAGGGCACTTGCCACAAATCACTAAATCAGCTCAACAGCTGAGACACACCTGCTAATGTGATTACACTCACACACACACACACAGTGCCCCCCCCCCCCCCCCCCCCCCCCCCCCCCCCGAGATTCAGCCTGGTGCTTACCCATACACACAGTTGAGATCGCCAAGCGTGGCCTGTTTTTACCTCAAATAAAGTTCACAAAGACCGTACACAAATCAATAAACAACATCCTAGCTTAGCACCAAACATAGCCTGGCATCTCTTCCTGTCTCCCAGCTTGGGTTTCAAACACCGTCTTCTTCCTTCCTTTCAAGTGACATGCAGAGCTTTTAGACTGCCTTACCAGTTTGTATTTCTTCTAGTGAAGGGAGGGAGACACACTGGATGATTATCAGGCCAAAACTATATGTGGCCTTTCTGAAAGGCCCTACAGATGTCAGGGATTGGAAATCCCCCAGCTCATGCTCGGCTCTCAGGCTTAGGTCTGATGTTAATATTTAATTGTGTTAAGTGCAAGAAGTTTTCAAATAAACAACCATGAACTAAAGCTGCAACAAGCATATTATTTACTTTTTGGGAGATTACAGGAGGCAAACAGATGAGTTTACAGAGAAATGTAAAAGTATAAAATGCTGAAAAGCATAGATTCTCAACCAATTTGGGGTTACATAATATTCATGATTAATTCAAATGATATAACAAAATATTTGTTTTCTAATCTATATTTTCTACATAGTTGTATTGGAGAAAATTAAATCAGTTTGACAGTTGACCTGTCTTTTAATCTGAAAATCCATCTATGCTTGTTGAAAATGTAAATATGCTGCACTTGAAGTTTATGGGTTTCTCTCAACTAAGTGCGTTACTCAAAATCTATTTCCCCAGAGCGTGGGTAGTGCATAATATTGGATAATGCTAGCTCCATCAAAACGCAATGACAATAATGTAACATATGAGAAGTCAGGAGTCAACATCAAGTACGAACAATTAATCGAGTCAATACATTAACACAAAAGTATTGCCTAATGCAAAGCAAATATGTCATCAAGAGCTGCATTCTTCTATATTTGACCGTCCATTTAGTGGCATACTTGCACAGCTACTCATCCCCCTGTGCACCTGTTTTCTGTGTCCAGCTGTCCATGCATCCACCTGGGGTGGACAGCAGAGACACCAGGGCTGTGCATCGATGTATGTGTCTGTGGTGCGCAGAGAGATGTGCAGTGTGGGAATGGCTATCGGGGAGTGTTTGACACAGACCAATATTATTCATCCCGGACAATAACCTAAAATGGCTAATTATACAGACCAATTAGCGGGCTAATTAGACAATTATCTAAGCAGACAATCTATTGGCTGGGGAAAATCGATACTAGGAAAAGATAGTGGCAGAGATTAGGATTTACCTTTTATAACCTCACCTGCTCTCCTGCACTTCACATGAAGCTAAGAGACACACTCGTAGTTTTGAACCTGCCAGTAACGCTAAGGCCATGAGCCTCGAATTAAACCTTTCAATCTTTTAATTTTCAATTTGGCACATTTCCCTATCGAACAAGTTCCTTTCTTTGGAGATGTTGAACGATAATTTGAGTGTTTCCCCTAGGCGTATTAGCCAGTGTTTGTGTGTGTGTGTGTGTGTGTGTGTGTGTGTGTGTGTGTGTGTGTGTGTGTGTGTGTGTGTGTGTGTGTGTGTGTGTGTGTGGTGTGTGTGTGTATGTATGTGTGAGCGCAGCAGGCAGGAGAGAGGTGACAGCAGATTTGTAGGAAAGAGCCAGAGCTGCTGTTCCCACAGGACAGAGCGAGAGAGTCAGGTCTCACTGCAGATTTTATCTGATCATCCTGTCAACACTGGAGACCTTCTCTCCTTCTACTGCCCTACTCCTCTCTGTTTACTCCACGACTCTCACTGCCTCTCTCCACGGCACAATCACACAAAGGATTCATCTTTCTTCTGTCCCTGACAAAAACACACGGTTTCACACACTCGCACACGTACACACAAAGCTCCTCTACCATGTGCACAACATTGGCATCCAGTCAAAGTGGCGCTAAATTGTATTAAAATAGTGCAGTGCTCGTCTCAAATTTACATGCGAATTAGGGAGAGTAGAAGTAATTACTCCGGGCCAGATCCGCTAATTGAATAAGGGTGCAGCCTTTTCTCTCCTCTCTCCTTCTCGCTTCTTTCATTCTATATACACAGGGCTCTGCGTTTCTCTTCAATGTCATTATGCCACTGCTTTGCCCTCTTCAAGGGCCCACATCACATGGAGCAGAAGAACATAGAGGGTGTTTTGCATGTGTGCGTGTCTGGTGCATTTATAGGTATTTGTTTTGCAAAGTTGTCTCAGTAAACGGTGTGAAGTGGTGATGGGAATATGATCGCCTATTGTACTATTCATGGGATCACCGTTGCATATTTGTATTCCTGAGCCATGTGGGAAATTAGGTGGATAAAATCTATGCGCATTAAGATGTAGATGTGCTGTTTGGTGGGTACTGTCACTCTCTTCAGGTCCTGTGGGAGACAAATCAGAAGCTCACTGAAAAATGTAAGCAGACATGACCAGATCACACGCAGACTGCCTGGGGCTGTATTTGAAGTTGGCCTCGGAGGGAACACGTTGCCTTTGAGGCGTGGTGTATTATGAGAGTAACTGTCACACACAGACTTTTCCCATCGGAGCATTTGCATGGCAAAGTGTCCACTTGCTGATTCCCAGGTCTGCTTCATTTTGTAATGGCATTGAGTATTGCAAAAGAAAGCTGCTAATGCATGAACAGACCTCAGAAATACACCTGCAATGGCTTAACCCTGGTTTAAGCATGCCTGTGGTAAACATATCAGAAAGAGTTCCCCCCCTTTTTTCTATATTTCCAAACAGTCTAGAGAGAGACATAAATCTTATTTCTTTCTGAAGGTCTGTGTGTCAGCCAAGCGGTGTGAAGGGGAGAGGCTGGCTGCTCTCAGGAATATCAACCTGTGGCTGTCAGCGTTATCAGATCTAACCCACTCAGGGAGAACTAAACACACTCTCTCTCTCTCTGTCACACACTAACACTCAGCAGGCTGTATACAAAAACAAACACACACCCTATACTCATGTGCATCTTCATACAAAAACACACAAAGAACAGAATGCATGCACAAGAGAACATTTTCAGCAGACCAGGCCAGGATATAATTCAGTGCATAGAACAACTTTTTCTAAAACCTCTGTTTAAGCACAGGTAAATCAAACAAGATATTACATGTTCATTAGTGGGCATCAACGGTGACAGAGCCAGGCTAGCTGTTAATCACCTCACTGGTTTATAGTCTGCTGGCTTTAGATTCATATTAAGCGTACACGCACAAGAGTGGAATCAATCTTCTCACATTGAGTTCCCACAATGCCAAACTATTCATTGAAGCTATTATCTGGAGTTTCATTTTCGTACTGCAGAATTTGTATTAATAAGCCATTCAATGTATAAAACGTCACCCAAAGGCCTAGTTTAGAACAATATACAAAAAAATACATGTCATTATATTATGATTTTTAAAACATGGCTTAACATATAATAACAAACCCGATCGAATAAGAGCACACTGGATGAAAGAGAAAGTATAACCTATAGTAAGGTCAAGTCATTTTTTCAATTTAAATTGATTTAGAAAAATAAACTGAATTCTCTTACAGCTATTTCTTTAAGTGCCAGGTCATGTTCATCTGTGTGTGTCAGTGTGTGTGGGTGTTTGTGTCTTCCCTGCCGATATTATGAGTGAAAATACCTGCTGACGCACAACAGCCAGACTCAGAGGTCAAACACTGCAGAGCTTGCTTTCATTGATTCATAGCCCCAGGTAGAAAGCACACATAGAGTCCAAGTGTGTGTGTGTGTGTGTGTGTGTGTGTGTGTGTGTGTGTGTGTGTGTGTGTGTGTGTGTGTGTGTGTGTGTGTGTGTGTGTGTGTGTGTGTGTGTGTGTGTGTGTGTGTGTGTGCTATAGGCACGGAGATACAGAAAGAAAGTCAGACAGAAAACATGCATGTGTCTACATACAAATGGGAGTGTGTGTTGGCAGGTCTGTCTGCACCCGGTGCTATTGCCCCAAACAGAGCTTCAGGCCAGCCTGCGTGTTTCCTGGCTAGGGGCTCAGTCACTGCGGTTAGGGTGTTAACAGGAGGGATACAGAACCAGAGAACAAAAGATGTGCCTGGAGCCAACACTAAAAACGCCTTTGAGAAACAGGGGAAGATCTCTATGGGGGTAAAGGAGGGACGAGGGAGTGTGAGAAAGCAAGCAGGAGGATGTTACAAGGGGACATACTGTACAGTAGTGTGAGACACTTTTAAATCAACGAGGGGATTTCTTTCTCACTTTAGAAAAAGGGGAACATGTGTCACGAATGTGCTTTACAGTAAACAGTCCTCAGAGCTCCCCTATCGAACTAATCCTCTCAGCTCCTGTCAAACAAACAGAGGAGAGAGGGAAAGATAAAGACATGAAAGGAGGACCAAATCAAAGAGGCGAACAACAGAGGGAGCAGTTAAGGATACTGAAGTGATGATCTGTGTTTGGACTGCGTTACAGCTTTCATGATTAAGACAACTGGTCGCGAGTCACTGACATGGGACTGGGGGACAGTGCGTGTTTTTGTTTGTGGTTTAATAGGATCAAAACCTCTTTGTTGAGCAAAGCCCATCCTTTGTCCACATTGTTAATCCACCCAGATAATCCAGGTCGTTTGAATAGAGTTTAGAGTGTATATACATTGTTGCAGCCGATTGTATGCATTCTGCGTGTACAAAAGGACTCCAAATCTTATTCTGTGATGTGGCAATTCTACAAGTTGCAACATTTTTGACCACTCAAACAGGCGTGCACACAGCCAATGCCTAAACATCCTCAAAAGTGTGCATACATCAGTATGCCCTTGAAAAGCAAACCACAAACAAAAATATTAGTCTGGTACTTAATGTTTACATTCCTTATTTCTTTTTCAGGGGCATCTGATATTCTGACTTTGTTCATATGCCATGTATCTGTTTAGAATGAAGCCAGATATTTTTCGCCGAAATGTAAAAGTAAACACTGCTGTGGAAGTCCCTCCATTTCCTGCTGACTTCCACACACACACACACACACACACACACACACACACACACACACACACACACACACACACACACACACACACACACACACACACACACACACACACACACACACACACACACACACACACACACACACACACACACACACACACACACACACACACACACACACACACACACACACACACACACACACACACACATTCACTATTTCCCAGCAATGCTATGCCTGTCAGCACTAGTTTTTCTACACTGACCTGTCATAACCACTACACAAACAGGTGGAACAAGGGGTGAAGTGGAAGCCAAAATGCAGTCAGGAATAGGTAGACATATTTAACCCTGAAATGACCACAACCTGTAAATCAAAAAAGTGATGTAATTAAAAGTGAATCAATTTCGAATACATGCAGTCAAATGTGCTTTTCACAATAATGCTAAACATACTTAGTTTTATTTAGCTTTCATTTCCCATCAGTGCTGTAAGGCCACGCCTCAAGTAGACGGCACATATCTTACTCATTAAAGAAATCCCCTCAAAGTTCAGCCAGATTTTAGATTAGTCACAGCATGTCAAATTATGTGTGTAGACTTGAGATAAATCAACACTTGCTGTTAATTTATAAAGCTTTTTGAAAACAACTCAAAAGCCAAATCATTCATTCTTGCACAGCTGCTGCAAACAGGCTTGAAGTGTGTTAGTGTTAAACAGAAGAGGAACATATAACTGACAATCAACTCATAGCAGTGGTCAATTCTTGAGAAAACCTCCTAATTCACAGTGATGAGTGGAGAGCCTGCACTATTGATTAGGACAAACCTTTGACTAAATCTTGATGATAAATAAAAGCATTTCTCTGAACAACTGCAAAGTTTGCTGCGTGTTATGCTTTGAGTTATGATTGAATCAGAGTAGATATGAAATATTCATCTGTGGTCTCCTGCAGGGACGGCATGCCGTTAAAAAGGCATTGATTTGACAAGCCAAACAAACGCTGATGAGGCCTGATAATCAATGGAGGCATTGATGACAGTGTGTGGTGGCCCTGGGCTCCGAGCGATTGGATGGGCTCACAGTGAATAATGAATGAGGAGATTCCTGATTGATCAGTGAGGTTGTCTCTCTTTCAGACACTCAGCTGGCATTTCAATGGGGCCTCCAGCACCGGAGACAACACACCAACAACACCCGGACACCAGTCGTCCTGCAGGGCTGGTCACGTTGCTGCTTCCCAACAAGATTAAGGAGAAGATTTGAATTGATACAGTCCATTTACGACGGAAAAAACTATACAGACTTTTATGAAAATGCTGTCAGTAAATGGAGGAGTACAAGAATCATTGTGACAGATCAATAGAATCGGAGGATGAAACCCTATTTAATTGTCACACATCCATGCACACAGCACACAGTGATTTTTGACCTCTGCATTTAACCCATCCTAATACAAGGAGCAGTGGGCAGCTAGTGGGTAGCTAGTGTACAGCGCCCGTGGAGCAGTGGGGAGTGTAGGGTGTCTAGTGCCTTGCTCAAGGGCACCACGGCAGGGCCCAGAAGGTGAACTGGGACCTCTTAAAGTACCAGTCCACACCCCATATTTTAAGACTATTCGGGGACTTGAACCAGCGACCCTACAGCTCACAGTCCAAACCCCTACTGACTGAGCCACTGCCGAACCAGGTGAGAAGACCTTAAGGGTCTTCAGTGAGTTTGTCCTTGACTAGAAAATGTGTGGACCCAAGGGTGTACACACGAATACTCAAACTCAAGCATAAAAGAAACCCCCCACACACACACACACACACAGGTGACAGCAGTTGTTGCGTTCTGTCATTTGCCTGGCTTCCCCACACCACTGCTGAATGTCAACTCTCTTTTCTCTTTTGTACTTGGAAGAGGTGGGGGGGATGATGAGGGGAACAAAAACACCAAACAACAAAAAAGGTCCCGAACAATGTCGCTATCTTCACGGCATCTACTGCTGCTGTCTCCTTCTCTTCACCCTCCTCTTCCTCTCTCTCTCCCTTTGTGCTCCCCCCCCCCCCCCTTTCCACATTCACAGTCCCTCGTAGAATATCACTTAGCTCTGCCCTTGAATCCTCCTCCGTAAGTGCACACACACCGAGGTGTACTCTGAAAAGACTTGAAGAAAGTGGGTGGGATGTCGCCGCAGTAATGACGCAGACCGTCTGTACTTCATCGTTGTCTCAAGGTAACGCCGGCAAGTTTCATGTCATACTTGTTGCATGTGTTTGTGTTACAGTTGATGTGTGGGTAATGAACACACACTAACACCGCTGCGCACTTGACACTTTCCAGTTGTCCCTTCATTATTTGCTTTGCATAATTGTCTTTTCTTCAAGCGTCCCATCTCTCTCTCTGAACTCTGAGTTTCTCTCCCAGTGTGAGTATTTGTTTCGATGATGAGGATGATTATGCAAATGAAATGAATGTGCATCGATCTGTCTAGCCAATAAGAAACCCCTCTGTGATTTGGCCTCAACTAATTATTAGACAATTCATCTTCATTTGTTTTCCAAAGCATAAAGACAACCCATCATCCGCAAATATTTCCCTCACTTTCTATCCTCTCTGTACCTCTTAAATCCTTTGTCTCTTTCTCATTTGAATTTCTTTGTATCTCTTTTTCCCACAAAATATTCTTCATATGCTTCTCATCTGCTCATCCTCCCTCTACTCTTCCTCAAATCACCACTGCTTATGAATGCAGGTAAAGAGTTATTGATCCACAAAGTAGAAAGCAACAAGAAGGATTATAGAAAATGGGACTCTTGTCTGCGTCTACGGAGTTCCATTTCATTTCAATTCAAACTTCTGTAAGATGTTTTCAATAAGTGTATTATATCAACGAGTGCTGAAGTTCCTTCCAGCTCTAAAAATGAACTGGTTACACGCCAAGTCCATCTTCATGTCTCATTTCCTACCAAGTCCCAGTCTCCCCAGGACACTCTCCCTCATCTCTGCGCTCAAAAGGTTAATCTGCTGCTTTGCTTGCATACCCGTCTCAAAGAGTTAACATTGCTTTGGATGGTTGCCAAACCACAGCTCGCCATATGGGGTTCTCATTGCAGACCAACAGCCTCGATATAAACCTATAGTCAGTGTATACAGGTCAGCATCGCCATAGCTGTGTCACTGAGAGACAATGTGGGACAGTGAGTTGCCCCAGTCCATCATATGCCCAGGAGTTAACAGCCTTTGGCAACTTCCCAGTTTCTTCCTCTCTGCTCCCAGGAACCAGCCTCGTCCCTGGACTCCTGCCAACCGGATTCTACCTCCGCGAACTCCTGAAAAACTAGGCAGTCTGTGCTGTAAGACAGGGAACAAGAGAGCTATGGAGGGTGAGAATAGCTAATACCAATGTTTGTTCCTCTCAATTACAGTTTTAAATGGAAATCAATGTAGCAGAGGGAATGAGCAGAGCCCTTAACGTTGGGGTGATAATCACATTAAGACAGGGCTTAAATCAACACCAGACCTTGGCCTCTGGAGGGGGAAGAACAACACAGAAAGAGCCCAGACTATTCAATTCTCTCTCTCTCTCTCTCTCTCTCTGGTAATCTATCTTTCACTCTCATACAACGGACGTCTCCAGCTCCAAAACCGCTGTCTGGTTGCCGGGATACCACCCATAAGTTTCACCATGGTAACATCTGGAATAAAGGTGGGTGGGCATGGTGCCAGGACAGGCCTGGAGTTTCACTGTGGCCATAAAACTAACATAAATAAATCTTTGTTCAACTGCTCTTCCCAGCACGATGCAAGGCTGCACACGCACGCACATCTCAGCCAATTGAATCCAAGTTAACCGTTTATCAACTTCAATAACGACAACACAGTGAGGGGTTTTTCTCTTATTGTAGGTTAAAAGACAAATAAATACTGTGATAAATTATTTTTGGAAACACATTTTGTAGGACAGCTGAAGTTAGAACAGCAGCCTCTATGTTTGTGTGGCTTCCAGCAGAGTGGCATTTTCTGAAGTAGCAGTGAGGTTTTTCCCCTCGCCTGAGCCTGGTATTTGGTGACTCGCCAGACACCAAAGTTAGAGAAGAGGCGCAGAAAGGGGAGTGTCTCTGGCACTCTCTGGTGTCATGATTTGCTTTGGAGTCTGCTAGTTTCTTATTATTTTCTGATAGAATGTCATTACAAATGTTTTTACCAGCAGAGATCTGTTTTATTTGATTATCTACAGTGGATCTAGTAGAGTATTATCAACGTCCCTTATCCACATCAAGTATGAATTATTCTCTGTCAATTAAAGGTACTGAATCTGTTCAATCGGCAATAAATGATTACTCTTTTAAGATAAAATGGTTACTTTACAAATTCTTACACAAGCTGCAGTGTTCTTGTGTATATGAATCAGAGTTATTACGACACAAAGCTCCAAATGCACAGGTAGACGACTCCTCAAAATACTGCTTTGTGGTAAACTGCTTTGTTCAAGAACAAAATTATAAATTGCTTTAATTATCCTTTCTAGATGATTAAACAAGACTTGGCTTCTGTGATTTATTTAGTATTTTAAACAGAAGAGTGAAAGACACTGATATAATACACTCATGTAATCAAATAGATACAAATCACCACTGATTATGATTATGAGCCACCACCTCACCATCAAAGGTAAATGCAAATAAATGGTCCCATAATACAGCTTATGAACTGAACAAGGTTACATCTTCTTGTGACACAGCTATTTATTTGAATTAAAACTGGTAATTTACGTCGTTTTGTGTTGCCCTTTTATCACGGATTGTATGGAATGAACAAATTAACATTTACAGCAATGTATACATGATGGGAATTTACAATAAATTGCCTTTTAAACATGAGACCAACAAGTAACAACAAACAAACAATGATCTACTACAGTCAGCTGAAACATGATACTCCCTTTTAAGATAATGCCATGCAATGTCTCCCTCCTCCTCTGTCTCTAATTAATGTCGTCACAATCCCAACCTCCCAGTGCCCATCCAATACGAACACACACACACACACACACACACACACACACACACACACACACACACACACACACACACACACACACACACACACACACACACACACACACACACACACACACACACACACACACACACACACACACACACACACACACACACACACACACACACACACACACACACACACACACACACACACACACACACACACACAGGTCCCCCTCCTGTGCACATCCTCTATGCTTGGAGCGTGAAGATATGCAAAGCGTCACTATCATCAAAACAAAAACTGCAGGGGAATATAGGGCAATTGAGTGAATTAAAATGCATCCCCGGAGATATGTCTTTCTTTCTCTTCTCCTTGCTCTCTTCCCCTCATTCCCCCACTGTTCTAGCTGGAGAAATAGGTTCCCCTCTACAATTTAATTTAAATTATACATCCTTGTTCTGGCCAAAATTATGGGACACGGAAAGGCATCTGTGATTATTTAGGATTTGAAATGTGAAAACAGTGAAGGTAAGTGTTGTTCTAATTGTTTTATACAGCTGGCACTTTTTTCACAGACTCGCTGACACACACCTCGGCAGCATATAAGTGCAACCGAGGACACACGATGTAGGAAACATAGTTTAAATTCAATGAAGTAATAAATGCAAAAATGATGACAAGATGCACATGTGCCTTAGTGGTACACACTACTAATCAGTACTAGCTTCCTCTTTATGCTTAGACATAAATATATAAACTTACAATTAATTCATGGTTGAAAGAAGGCTGTCATCCAGCATGACCTAGATATCTGCCACTTTACAAAAGGGACACCTAGCTAAAAACAGCCTCCTTCTACATTGATTGAGAGGCAGCCACATAAGTGGGCCGAGTGATGGAACTTACGTGAAATGGATGGAGGAGTAAAAGGAAGTGCAGGGGGTCAAAGGAAGAGGGGGGGGGCAGTAAGAGGTGTGTGTCCAGCCAATGTCCAGACAGACGCTGGTCAATAAATCAATGGAGAGGCCACACAGGCAGGTGGTTAGAGAGTAGCTATTGAGAGCTGCTCGTCATCTGATCGGCTGGATTAGCACTAGAATGAAAGAAAATACACTTTCTGTGTCTTTCTTTCTGTTCCTCCTACCTGTCACCTGCCCGCTGAACAAACTACAGTATGTCCTTTACACCATGATGACGGTGAAATCAAGTTGCTTTAATGTACTCTACAGAGGTTACAGATGTGTTTTAAGTAGTTGGGTGAGAATGTTGATAGGATTCCCCACTCAAGACACTAGAGTTGTCTTGAAGTATTTCGCTGATAATGTTTTTATTTGAGATATAAGAATGTCTTGATACATCTTCACTCTGGAGAAGGCACAACCAACCACCCGCATGTTCTGCTTTAATCCATACTACTTCATCTTTGTGGAAAAAAGCTCCGCTTATCGTGTCTCCCGCATGTAAGTCTGTTTTTATCTTCTGCTCTCTCCCTCAGACGCTCACACACACAGAGATATGCACTTATGAAAACACTCGCACATACACAAATACACACAAAGACACACGCTGGTGTAAAGCAGTCGCATGTAATTACCTCAGTACAACGGTGCTACAAAATGCCAGACAGTGTTTGCATCAGCGTGTATGTGTTTAGAGTTTTGTAATTAGCAGAATACATTTAAATACATTTGGCTGAAAGACTCCTGGGAGAGTTCCTGTTTGCTGTGTCTGCCTCAATCTCTCGCTCCCTTTATTCTCCCTGCTTGTATCTCACACTGCCTGCAGTACTTCTTTTCTTTCAAATTTACCAATCAAACTCTTCCCTTCATGTTCTGCTGTTTTGTTCTTCCCTTTAAGTTCTACCTCACCGGGAACGGTCCGATCAATGTGCCTATTGACCCTGCTGTGTGGTTTGCATGATGCTAGACCACTATGACTGAAAATCAGCTACCACGTCTGGGCCTGCTCTCAGCCTGCGACCACAGGGTAACTTCCCTCAGGACTCTTCGCTGCACCTCTCTGAGGTCTGAGACATGCATGTGGAAGTTAATCTAAACTTCTCCATCTTATTTGAAAGGAAATGAATAGTCACAAAATCACAAATTCATTTCCTCATGACCAAGAAGCATGTATCACTGGACACACTCATGTAAGGACGTACCCCCGACCTCCCCGCCGAGCCCCTCCCTGCTCATCAAGCCAGTCTTAATTATTCAGCAGGCAGCCTGGTGTCTTTCATCTCTCTGTTAATTGCTGCGGTCGACTTCTCGCTGGGACCAGTGTGCCCAATGAAACCCTCTGCTCGCACTGCATTGTACCACCGGAGGATGCATGTGGAGCAGTGTGTGTGTGTGTGTGTGTGTGTGTGTGTGTGTGTGTGTGTGTGTGTGTGTGTGTGTGTGTGTGTGTGTGTGTGTGTGTGTGTGTGTGTGTGTGTGTGTGTGTGTGTGTGTGTGTGGGCAGGATTGAGGTATAGGGATGGGAAGGTTAAATTAAAAACATGAGATTAAACATCTATGCTTACAAGCTTAAAGCTATAATCAGTAATAGAGAGTTGTCACACGTGCGGTTATATTGTTGTAGATTTTGGGTTTTTCATACATTACATTAATAAAAAATAATCAAATATTGGCGGTACTTTGAGATTTCAGACACTAATAAATGTCAAATTATAATACTTCTGCATTAGGATGGTATAATAATAATAATTAACCGTTCAACTGTTAACTGACAATTACAATTGAATCAGTCATATAAAGGATGAACGTAAATATAGCATACTGTACCTTGTCCCCTAATAGGATTTATTTGATCCATCACTCAGTCAGGTCTAAGTGTATGTCGGATGATTACAAACAAGAAACAGAAGTATAAAAATGACAAGCTAGGGTTAAAATCCTTTAGAAACGGTGCCTGTTACAAGGTTCATCCAGCAGGGAGCACTAACTGTAAGATCAGGGTATATGCAGGAATCCTGAAGTCAGATGGAAAACCTTTTAAGACCTTTTTTAAGACCCTTTCCATACATTTTAAGACCTCATCGCCACTTTAAGTTCTAACCGGTTACATTGGCGACACACTTTACCTCACATTTACTATATACAGTATTGATTGTTCTTCCTCCTTATCTTCCAACCATTTGGACGCAGACTTGCATTTCCCCATAACGATGTTGTTTAACAACCGGCGTAAACGGACCTTCGCGCGTTATCAAGCAGTGAGCGTGCCATGTCCTGTTCAGATGACGTCAAATCCAACGGGATGCCATAAATAAAGTACACAGAATCACACTACACACCTACGCAATGATTACATTCAGGCACACTGTAGAATACAACCTCCTTGGACAATTGATATGCTTATTGAAAACAAGCTACAAAATGTAATACCTTGGAAAATGCTGTTAAATACTTTTTAATAGCCTTAATTTTCGCTAAATTGATTTATCAACTTTTAATACTTTTTAAGACCCTGAAGATGTCCCACTCACTGGCCGTTTCTCAATCGCGAGGATGCTTGCTTGGTAGTCACTTCCTTCAGAAGCTAGGCAAGAATCCTTCCTGGCATTCGGAAAACGAAGAGTGGAACAGGCTAGCAAGTGTGCAGGTGTATGGAGGGACTATGAGAGTCCCCGCCTTACATTTTCCGCCACATATTTGAGGAAATTGGTCCGTGCGCAAAACATTGTGGGGATTTGAAGTCCACGAAGTCTAGCCATGTGCAGCCTCGAAATTACCGCCAAACCAAGGACGCGGCCTCGGTGGAATTCCAAGTATGCTGGAGATTGGAACAGTCCTTTGGCGGCACTCAATGATGTAGTATCCTTGAAATATTGGCTTGGAAGCCAGTTTCCTCGCGATTGAGAAACGGCCCTTATTTATCGTGGTCACAACTTTTCTTAAATCCAAGCGATATGTATTGAAATGGTCGTTTATCGTATTATTTTTTGTTTAAAAAATGTGGTTTCGAAAGATACAGTATGGTTAATGGATGTTTTAAACTACCAAATATCGATATCACTATTGTCCCAAAAAAAATCAATTATCAGTCAGGCTGTATTTTATGTCATCTTATACAGTATGTGTACGTTATCGTTGTTTTTGTTTCTACTCAAATGAGCAGCAGACTCAAATACCCAGGAAGTAAAGCAAAGGGTTGGATTATTGAGTGGGAAAAGCAAGCCGCTGCTCCAAGGCCCCACAACCCCGAGAGGCCACAAAAACTTGATTTAAACATTTGTCGAGTGATTATGCACCAGTACAAATTGAAATGTAAATGATCTTTGGCTTGGGTCCTGCTTTATAAATTAATACTTTTTGCCGAGACAACTGAATAACAATCATCCGTGAAAGTATAATAAATAAAACAAACAATTAATTCAGAGTTCTTGACAACCATCTACAGCTAACATCTACCATATCTGAAAATAAGATTCAACAGATGAGCAGAAGAGGGGGGGGGAAGAGGAGGAAAAAACATAGCTGGTTTTGTAGTTAGCAGATAAATTGCAGTTATCCAGACACTCAGCTCCATAATCAGTAGACAGACATACTGGCGCGTGTGCACGCGGAGCAGTGGGAGTGATGGGGTGAAAAGTGATGGATAAAGAGGAAGAAATGGTGGAGAGCCATGGCCACAAGAGCAGAGATGAATGGGTTATACGTTTGGTCTAAGATATACAGTTTGAAGGAAGACAGATATATGAAACATGACTGCCCTGGAGGACTGCCTGGGAGAGAGACATGCAGAGAGGAAAACAGAAGGATGGATAAAGCTAGCTCTATCCTGTGGTTGATTTGAAAAGGACAGAAATACGTCAAGAGAAGGCAGTGAGGGGAAAAATAAAGAGAGCGGGAGAAAAAAAGAACTGTAGAAAGTTACCACAGTGTAAGAACCATGACAAGAATCTATCATGTTTTCCCAGACAGCCACTTTACCCTGAGACAGTACATCCTGACTGGACCTTTGCAGCATCACACACTTGCACATACACACTCACACAAACCCACTACAACATACATCAGTGGGCTGGAAACATCACATGATAAATTCTGAACACAATACATTTTGTCCAAAAGATTTAACATCTAATTCAGCTCTGACAGCTCCCTCCATCTAAAAGCCAGAACGGTAACATTGATCTCCACACCATGCACAGGCGGCCTTGGACTTCTCAGATAGACACACACACACACCAGCATACACACACACAACAGCACACACACTCACAGGGAAAAGAGACTACTCAAACCAAGCAGGTTTAGAGCACCTCACAGGTTCACACACCAACACAGCGCTCTAAAATACAGAGAAAGAAAGTGTTGGAAGAAGCTTTCCAGGTGTAAACTAAATCACAAAAAACAGTGTCTTGGTTTAAGCTGCCAAATTACTCGCTTACATTTAGACAATTAGTTTCCCCATTTGCATTAAGGGTTTAATTTCCTCCAATCTGTTTTCTTTCTTAACTCCTTCAATCCTTTTTGTCTGCTCCCCGGGGAGTCTTCAGATCTCCTCGGCTGGGTAGACCATTTGGAAGATGTGCTACAAGTAATCAATGTAATGTGTGTTTGTATTGACATCTGTTGTGCTTAAAAGTGTATGTAGCGTTGTTGACAGGTCAATAAGGGAAGCATGGCAAACAACAAAAATACACGAGTACATCAAACTACATAAACACACACACACACACACACACACACACACACACACACACACACACACACACACACACACACACACACACACACACACACACACACACACACACACACACACACACACACACACAGTATTAGTTCATGTAAAGCAGCTGTGAATGGCCACAAGAGATGTGTGTTTACTGCAGTGGTGCAGAGTCCTCCGTGTGTGTGATTAGCCAGAAACATGAACTTTGACCGTTGACTCTAATATTAGTGGTGCAGGATAATTATCGGCCCGATAATTATCGGTCCGATATTAGGAATTATGACGTCATCCCGATAAACCCGATAAAAGTATTAATAGCCCCGATAATATACAATATATTTTTGGGTGAAAAGAATACTGCGGTGTGGGTGGATTGGGATGAGGGGCGCTTGTTTTTCACTCGGCTCCTCCCGTTTTGCCAGTACTCTGGTATTAGTGGTTTAGGAAGAGGGGAGTTTGTCACAAATCCAGCGCTCCCTAACTCATACCTGGCTGTGACGTAAATGGTGTGCGGCCGTGAAGCCAGGACAGTAAACAAACATGTCGTTGGTAGTATGGGACTATTTCAAAGTTTCAGAGTTAGATAGTTCGCTTGCTATTTGTATTAACAAATGCAATGCAGAAGTTCCACGAGGAGGGAAAAAGGCAACAACTTATACTGTAATACTTCCAACCTGATTAGTCACCTGAAACATCGCCATCGCTACGATGGTGTGTTAAAAGCGTACGAAGACGCCTGCGCTGCTAAACTAAAAATAAAAATAAATATGGTCACTTTGAAGAGTCAAAACTGTTCTTGGCTTTGTTTTGTTCATAGTAGTAATGCTCATGTCATTTGCTCACTACTAGTCTTTTTTTACCACCAGGTGTGCAAAAACTAAAGGTACATTTAATATATATATATATATATATATATATATATTATATTATTATCGGTTATCGGTATCAGTCTTGAGAAGCAGGAAGTTATCGTATCGGTTTCAAAAAACCACTATCGTGCATCCCTATCTAATATAGTGAAAGACTGAGAGTATCAGCACCAGAAATAATGGGAATGGGAATGGAACAGTAGCTCGGTTCCATGCACAAAATTGGTCGTCAATGTTATTTTTCAAGCTAATGGATTGCAATGCCTTAGATCTTAAGTTGGCTGGATGCCCTGTAGCTAGTTCTGCTTCAGCTTCAGGGGTTTTACAGGGAGAACACCGGTGCCTCAGCTCCCTGGACTCAGATCTGGGATTAAAGGCCAACAGTGAAGAGGCCAGGGCAAACACTGACAACATTAACTCATCAATGAGTGGCACAGGGGAGTGTCAGCGGATGTGTAAGCCTGTGTGTTGATGCACGTCTACTGGTAAAAATCTATCAAATACGGAAAAAATATGTGTATTCACAGTAAAAAGCGGTAGAGCTGGTATTGAACCTTAGTATGTTTTGTATGAACTGAAACTTTAAAAAGGTCAAGTACCAGAAGTTGGCCTCTATAACACTACACACTGCTTTGGTTTAGACAAAATGTAACATTCAAGATTGTTAACTTCTTTGTTTAAATACAGTAAATAAAAAAAACTCATGTAGGAGAAGAATCTCATCAGGGTCCTCTTGGATCTGATTATCTAAGACCGACACAGGACCCAGGGGATTGTAACTACAACAAGTAATAGGTGTGTTTTTGTCTAAACAAAATGTTCTGTATGAGCCAAAGTGTGTAAAGTGCAGGAAGAATGTAACATACTGCTAACATGGCCGCTTGTTAATTTTGGGCCCATCACGCTGCTACCGTGATCTTTTTGACAATTTATGATGGGGTCGAATTCTACTCGGGTATTTTGAAAGCAGGCTCTTTTATAAAAAATAATTTATGCATGTCATGTTAGGGTAGGTTTGTGCCTCCTATTTTTTTCTCGAGTGAAGCCCTCTAATATTAGGAATAATATCAGCACAGGTATACAACATTTCAAACCATACCCAGCCCTATGAGAGGTATACAATCAATGCAGGCATGTGTGTGCATGTAGACACACATACACAAACACACACTCCTCCCCAGGTCTTGGGGGACCATGTCAGAACATATTAGTGACAGCACCCCACACTCAACTGAAGCAAGGTAACACCAGCCCAATTTGTTTCCCTAATAGCTGGTATATTATTCACTCAGTCATTCATTCACCCACACTTGCACACACACATACACACCCGGCTTATCATTATACAAGTATACCCTTGAGCGGGCCTCAAGTTCATGCGTTGGGGGTGCAGAGAGAGCCTGGTTGATATTAGGAGAGAGGTCACATTGTACTGTAAACACGCTTTGTCTGCTTATTCATTTATTTACTACGCTCTCCTATCACCCCACTCAGCTTGTCAGCAATAGGGGGGTTGAGGGGGGTGGTATGGGTCTCTGCAATGTTTGTGTGTCGGCACTTTGGAAACACTTTGGGTGATGGATAACTCAGGAGCGACTTCATTTTCAGGGCAAAACATTCATTATGAGAGTCAATTACTTTGTTTGAACACCAGTTTGAGATTTCTGGATATCCTGCAAAAAAAAGAAATAAAAAGTCTTCCTCTCTGCAACCACCAATGCAGAACCCACCATAGCGTGTCCCTGTGTTGACTGTAGCAGCCCTGTCCCGGTATCGACCTCCTGCTGTTTAATATTCATAAAGTCTATTTCAGCAGCTTCAGTCGCTGTTGTGCTGCGACGCTCCCGCTCTCTCGCTAAATCCATTCGCATTGATCACCATTGGCTTTTCCAAACGTGCATCGATCCCGTTCAAACTCAGGCTCAAGGTCCCCTCAAAACGCACTCGCCTCACAATTCACTTACAAATGAAGTCCGTCCCCCCCCTCCAGCGTTTCATCAAAGAGATTATTTTTTTTATCTTTATACGATTATGCAATTACTGTTCTTGCTGAAACCAATAAAAGTTGATATTTGCTATCGAGTCCAGGCTTTATATGAGATGTGTCACTCTTATGATATTAGTTTTACCTTCAGAAGTCAGAGATTAAGTTGTTTGTGATCGTAAGAAGCAATGTCTTTTGTTTGTATTATCTTATTTGATCATACTCACAAGTATCTGAAAGAGTTTATATTTAAAAGCTTAAAGCAATAAAAGCAGAATGCATCTGATCTGCATTACTTCGCTTCATTACGCCATGTTTGTGTTCTGTTTTGTGGAGCTGTGTTGTGTAATGTGCATGTGGCATGCATAAGTGAGGCAGCATTGGCATGTGTGTACTGGAGGTTATGACACTTAACTGTCTCCAGGCAGGCGTAAATAGATTTAAAGCCATTCTTTAAAATAACCTGAAGACCGTAGAGAGATCCAGTTTAAGTACAGTAGCAGAAGGTAGAAACAGAGAGAAATCTCTGCTTTTCCTTATTTTTATTTTCCCATCTTTATTCCCCTCTGTGTCTTTAGGGAGCCTGTGGCCGCTCGTCTGCATGGCTAATCATACCATTGTGTTAATTATCGCTTCACAGATAGCCCCAAGCAAAGACATACACAACATCACATGCTCACACACACAGAAACGCACACATTTATATTCACTCACTGTATCCTCCTTGGCTGTCAACCCACCTCAGATTTATTTTGTCTGGGGGAGAGAGGATCCGCCGCTAAAGTCGAACACACACTTCGCTCTTATGCTTGATACACCTGAACCCAGCATTATGAAAACGCAAACACACACATACATTACACACACAGCTACACACACAGGACAACGGCTGCATTATTCATCCCCCCAAATTGGGAACACCGGTTGTGTGCCCACACACAATAAACAGCAATGAATTCATCAGAAATTTCCCCAGTGCAGAAAATATGAAACATTTAATCATTCCACAGAATAAAAATTCATAAGGAAATGTACAAAATCAATATTTTATGCTACTTACTGTACCTATTCTTTATTACAAACCTATTCAGGAACAAGCATTAAAAATTAAAGCTGGCAGAAAAGACGGGAGGGAGGAGAAAGGATGGGTGGAGGGGGGTGAGGGAGGAGGGTACTGCGAGGGACCTGAGAGTTCAAAAGCAATACCGTTTCATTCATGTTTAAAGGCACTTTTTTGTTTCTCTAAGAGCCACTGAAGCAGTTTTGAAACAGGCAGAACTGCTTTGATAGATTGAGCGTTCAGAGCAGCCAAGGCGCTGTCAACATAAATAGCGATACAGAAGTGAGGGGACATTTTTTCAACTGGAGTTTTCAAGGTTATGGCCCATGGCGATGATTTGAAGGCACCACTTGCAATGCTGCATTACTGGTTATGCATGGACAGTTGCGTGTCTGCCCACAACGTGTTAATGAAAACAGTTGAGTGTGCTTATTCCCGCAGCAGTACTGTATGTTTTGCAGAAACCTTTGTTTCATGCATTAGCACTTAAGGTGAAATGTGTGCAGGCAAGCCAACATAAAGCATGTGCTATGTATGTTATTTACTGGCTAATCTATTCTGCATGTTTCTGCTTCATATCATTCACTCTATATTTGCCTTCTTTAAAATAACTACACACAGTGTTTGGCCTTCAACCTACCTTTTCTTTTCCACTGTGTTCGACTCCCACATTGTCGTCACTGTAATCAAAAACGTAACTGTTACCCCTTTATCTTCATACATAGCCCAAATAAATACTAGGGTTACACGTGGATGCTGGTTTGGCCATGACTTTGGTCAAAATGTAACATAAATTCAAATCTTAAATCTAGTACATTTTTGTCACGTTATCTATAAAACAAACTAGCTCAGTCCTAGCTATGAGCAGCTCTTTATAGCAGCAAGTGTATTTCAAAGAACGTCACGAAGTTCAATTAAAAGTTGCACTTTTCTACCCAGTCAAAAGGTTGGTTGAGTATGAAAAATTAGCAAATAAAACATTGCTATGACGACACCATCTTACCTATTTAATTACATCATTTTTCTGTCAATATAATATGCTTTACTACACACAAATCAAGGTTTGATAAGTATTCTGTTTTTGCTCAATGAGCCGGATGGATTTATTGATTTTGACCTTTAAGCTTGGTTGGATTGTGTTTCTGTTATCTTAGCATCTCTTAGAAGACACACTAAGGTGCACGAATGTTTTTAAATAATGTTTTTTTTTTGGCAATGCAACAATGACTAGTAAGCAAAACATTTATTCCCCACTATACCACTTGTACCTTTTGTTCTGATTTTACTGGGAGTCGTGCTTTGTAGCAGATAACTTTAGAAAACCCTATACAAGCAGAAATGAGTGTGCAGTTGTTTCTGTGGTTGTCGGGTGCCCAGTGCTGGTGTTTCCTTGTGGTACATTTATTGTTTTACATGAATGTTCACTCTGGGTTACATGGGTGACAACAACTTCAACAACCCCCACCACAAACAAGCACACTCAGATAGGTACTAGAAAACAGAGAGTGAGGCAGGGATGGATCCTGTCTCTCTAATGGAAGAAAGATGTCGCGCTCCACAGAGATCATCCCCAGACTGTTAAGTCATAACCGTGACTCTATCCAACTCTGTGTTTCTGTCAAGTCTCTCCCCCCAGATAACCGTCAGTCTGGATTCAGAATAGATATCAACCATCCATTAATTATGGTTCTCCACACAAGATAAGTTATTTGTTGGTCAGCCTCTTTACTTGTTTGATTTACACACTTCCACACTTGGCTTGGACATTTGTCCCTTTCTTCTTTCATATATATATATTTAATTTATATTTGAGTGTTGTATGTCTTGTAATAATGGACCAAGAGTCTCTCTAAATAAAAGCTGCTGATGATGATGATGATATAGATTCCTCCCAGTCCTCCAGTCCCTGATGGCAAAGACATTCAGAGCTGTGCCCCTCCTCTCGTCCCTGTGGTTGCCTCCTATCTTCCTCCTCTCCTCCCCTCCTTTGTCTCCCTCTCTCCCAGTGGAAGTGTAGTGCAGGGCCCAGGGCCCCTGCCTCTAATTGCTGGTGAATGGAGTGTTTTCATGGGGTGTTAGTCAGGGCCCTCCCCTGGATTAGCATGCTTACATACACACGCACACACAACATGTACTCAGATACACAAATGGATTAGTGTGTTCACTCATGGGGAGAGGAGGTTGATTTGAGCCGACAGCAACAGCCCTTTGGAGAAAGCCCGGGCAAGCCTGGTGGATTTTCAGGCTCACACACATGCACACACACACGTGTGCGCACGCACGAAAATAAAGAGGGAGAGAATAAGAGACAAGGCACATCAAAGTTGCACTCAGTCATGTGAACACACACACACACACAATCTCAGCTCCCAAGTGGAGGCCTTGTTCAGAAAACATATGGGGTGAATCATGTGTTAACAGGGAGTACTGATTAACACATCTGGAGGGAGCCAGTGGGGGGTGAGGGGCAAGGGAGGGGGGATAGGAGGGGCAGAAGAGGACGGAAGTAGGAGTAATCCTGATTCATTGGGCCTGATCAACACTAATAGACAAGAAAGACCAAACAAAAAAATGCAGACCAACAAAACTGGAGACTATAAACACAGTGTGAGGAATGAGGGACTCTCCACTCTTTTCCCCCAGGCCCTGTCCTATGTGTCATGTCAGAGGCAGTCAGCTGTGCCACAGCACCACGCTCACCATATGCACATCAGACAGTCTGCCCCAAAACACAGAGCACACATGAACAAAACACTTTAAACACACAGTTGTTTCCATGTAGTGTGCAGCAGCGTGATGGATCTTGTGCATTCTCCATCTGACGTGTCCATCTTAACTAGTTAAATGACAAAAATGAATGATGGTAATTAAGTTCCTTCTCTGAACAGGTTTTGTTTGAAAATGAAGTATTGACTATTGGATACAAACTGTTGTTTGAGTAATCACACTCATGTAAAACAGAACAGTGGTGCCCATTGACAGAGAAGGTGAATTAAGCCCATGGGTACAGGTGTTATTGCATTGTCTACTTTAAATGTGAGACTATGGACCAGATATTTTCCCCCAAAATTTCCCAAAAATGCATCAGTGTTAAGTGAATAATTGGATCCTTTCAGGATTGATTATGCTTTGTAAAGTTAAACTATGTTGACCTCACACTATGTATGCTATGTGACTGATGGAGTTGAGGGCGTTGTCACCATCTCTCCAGCCTGGTCAGACGGTTATGGACTATAATGCTGATCCCTATCTTTTCCATATCGAACATTTTTGGAAAGCGACGCCTTAACAGAGAGAAACCTAAATGAACCAAGGACACACATGGAATATAGCTGCCTTTCTGTGTGACTGCAAAAGGGCAATCATATTATAGTGTATTTTATCGCCGCTTGTATCCTTATCCGTCTGTGGTTTCACTTCCATCAAAACAGCATAGTTGTGTTTAAACCACTGTGACGCAACATAAACAGAGACATATCTGCGGTCATGGTCACTTTAGAGCAGAATCAAGCAATAACACTGGCACTAAGCCAAGCACACACATAGAAATGTTGCTCTGCTAACGTAGATAAAAACACATGGCATAATATGTTGTGAGGCACCTGCTCTGGGCAACGTGCTAGCATTGTTGTGGCTGCTGCCGTTGTTGTTTTACACATTTAATTGATGTTATAAAAGGCAGGGTAAGGTGAAAAGGTTTGCACGAATATTATTCCCCCTAACTACGAGAGACAAAGAGATGTACAGTTGTTATGTAGATTTAATTGGGACTCTTGAACAGCTGTAATCCACCTGTATTTGTACAGGTTTGAATAAATATTGTTTGAGTGTGCAGGTTCAGTCACAAGTACTAATCTACATCTTCATGCCATGGCTCAAAATGAGCCTTCATGAAGAAACCATCGTGTTGGCAGATAAAAGGCAATAACAAGAAAGCAGTAATATAATAACACACCACTGCTTGACAGCACTGAAGTGCCACAGATGTAATGTGGGTTGCACATAAACATGCTTGCAGTTTACCATGGTATTTGCTTACTGTGGTATTTGATGACAGCCCAGTAGGTTGAAAAGACTGTTGACTTGTTAATTGATTGTTTGTAGATGCAAAGCACCTACTTAACCCTGCGCAGTTAAGTGCAGCGACTTTCCCAACATGACTTTGCTGATGATCACTAGAACTGTCCGATTAATGAGTTAGCTATTTGTTAGCAAGTCTTCTTCTCAACAGCTCTTCGTTTTTTGTAATACGCCAGTTTGAGTACTAAAAACTGGACCTTAAATGTAAAACAGGATGAGTGCTTTTTGGACTGGACCAAGGGAACCAAATTACAAATGTTACCACAACATACTCAGCCAGCTGGACAAAAGTTTCCCAGTAGCCTTCCAGTCTAAGGATACTGAACTCCTGAACTGCTGCACTACGTTTCCATTTGGATCTTGGCATTGATTCTGTGTATACAATCATTTTCATGGTGGCAACTAACCAAAGCAAACCAACATGGTTTGATCCAAGACTTTGGAAATACAGCACAACACAAGTTTAATATTTTTCAAAAAGAACTATCCCTTCTCTTCATTACACTAGTGTACAGTGTGTTTTGACAGTTTGCCTGTACACTCACTGGTTGACATCACCCTCCCGTCTGCTGCAGCACTGATTTAGACGCAGCCATCACCCCTCCCTCACAACCAGGCCAGTCAATACCTCTACATTATTCAAACTCCTCCCCACTTAATTAGATATTTAATTGACTACCTGTTGACAGATGACTGACCCTCCTGCTGGCATAAATTCATGCAAATGACATCCCTCATAACCTACCCCCAGCTAGGTTTAATGGTACAGTCTGGAGGAGGACAGAGTTCAACAAGAGGCTGCAGGGGTCATGACTAGTCAGTAATCACTCAGTGGATCAGCTCTGAATACTACTCGAATTATGTTGAAGCTTAGATATAGAATCAGTCACCAATGAATTAGGTACTCCTAGCTTTAAATAATGCAGATTTATACAATAATCCAAAAAAAAAAAATCCTACCTTTTTACACATGCAGTACCCAATAAAACAACTACTGATGGTGAGCCTGGGTAAAAGTGAGCGTACACAAATAATCCAAAATCTAAGAATTGGTGTGTTGTAGGCCTGGCCCGACAAATGTGTTTTAGTGAAATGAACCTGTCACAACTATAAGCATTGTAGGTCAAGTAAATCCTTCGAGTAAAGTCAACTTGTTGGAGTTAACAATGAAATTGGAGTGTTAAATCCTAACTATTAACACTCTGTGCGCCAACCGGTTGTTGTGACAGTTTCCATCCGAAGCGATCTTAAATGTCATACCAACATTTGTGTAAAATTGTCATAATTGGGAGTATAAATTATTGGTATATATTCTATCTATGAACTACTTAGGAGTTTACAAGGTTATTGCCTGCAAACAAAACATGTGAATCTACATTTTAATGAAAAAAGAGCAGCAAACAGGCAGGGAAAGAAAGAAAAAAAGCCACTGGTTGATTCTTCGCCTCAAATCCTGTGACTCCCAGATCGGCTCCCCGGGAAGAAAGCAATAAGTCACCAGAAATCCCATCGCAGGTGTCTGGGCCCACCGTATGCTAATGGGGGGGATCAGACGCTCTTCTCACATAATGGGGTTTGACAAAGTGAAAATTAACACAGCCTCACTCCTGCTGTTACTGTTAGAGGGGGTGGTTGATATGGCTTTGTCTCTGACTATGCCATGAACACACACACACACACACACACACACACACACACACACACACACACACACACACACACACACACACACACACACACACACACACACACACACACACACACACACACACACACACACACACACACACACACACACACACACACACACACACACACACACACACACACACACACACACACACACACACCTTCAGAAAGATACCACGCCAGCCGTCGTTCTCATTCTCACCCAGACATTTACGTTGTAGGCCCCCCTTCTCATCCCCTCCTCTCACCCCCCCCTCCCCCTGCGCCACCTCCCCTATCTAGGTGTTTGTGTCCTCGGCATAAACATCCCTCCATCCCTCCTCCTTCCCTCTTTTCTCTTCTTCTCCAGCAACTCTGTTTGCTTCAATGGACTTTCATGACAACTCATTCCGTAAGGGTCCTTTTTTCTCTCCCTCTGCCTCTCTTTCTCCTTCACTCTCCCCAGGTGAAATATTGATGGATTTTTTATGAATAGCTATGAAAAATTCATTCAAATTCCAAAATGAAAAAGCGTAAACATTCCGCATCTGCCTATGCCTCCCGCATTCATTATCCTTCAAAACAGCCTCACTCCCTCCCTTCCTCTCCCTCTTTTCCCCCACTCTCACAACCTCCCCCCCTCCTCACCCCGTGTCTACCTGAAAAAGACATGCCGCTCTGTCTCTTTTTCCGCCACTTGGCCTAATTGCTTAATTTGACCTGCTCTCTCATCAATTAAAAGTCTGTCAGTGGTAGACAGATGGAGGATGGATCAGAGGGCCAGTCGATGGACGGATCAATGACAGAACAGCTCAATAAGTAAATGGAGATGGCCAGTGATGGAAAAAGGAAATGAGGGAGGGAAAGAAGAAGAAGAAGAAGAGGAGAACAAATTGAACAGGCTGTCATGACAAAAAGGTGCAGTGCAAACGCGCCTCACTCGGATGCTCTGACTCTCTTCACTAACTGTCTCTCGACGATGTTCTGACTCTCCCTCCCCTTTTCTTTTTCTTACAATCTTTGGCTGCCTCCAAAATATCTCAACATCTCCAATTGCCATCTTTCTGAAAGCTGAATCAACTTCACAGAGCATCTATTTAACACAAACATAACATTGTAAGGAACATAAATCTTAAACATGAATAAAATGTGCAACAACCAGAGTGACGAAGAGTCACAAGAAGAGATTAACCTAAAAGTGGACAGATATGAGGTGTGAAGGAATGATGGTTGAGAGACCAAACATTGGAGATTGACCTCATGTTTGACTTTAAAAAGCCTTATCTCACAAAGGAAATGCAACCCCATAAAAGGCTAATTTCAATCACTGTGTCACAGGGCTGCAGTAAATCTGCTGGTCTCCAACTCACTCCCATGCATACATTCACATGCATGTATTACATATATGGAAATGCATCTCACACAAACAAAAACAACACAGTATGAATTAAAACACAACATGTAGTGCTCAAAAGGATGCAATCACACTTTTGCTTACAAACACATGATGGTTCACTGGCGAGCGAACCACAAGTCATGTTTTTGTAAACAATCACCACTTCACTGAAGCGCGGTCTCACGTGAATATACACAGATATTGGCATGAGTGCACAAACACACAAATATATTACATGCACGCAACCACAATTATTTTGTTATTTTTCAACACCTTGTTTTAATTAGCTTTCTCATGAGACTGCGACTCAGACCAATTAGGGAAGATTATCAAAGAAGGGTCTGGAGTAGGGTGCATGCCCACTATGACTCCTGTCCCCGGGGATAGGCCATGATGAAAGAGAACTCAGCCACACACACACACACACACACACACACACACACACACACACACACACACACACACACACACACACACACACACACACACACACACACACACACACACACACACACACACACACACACACACACACACACACACACACACACACACACACACACACACACACACACACACACACACACACACACACACACACACACACACACACACACACACACACACACACTTCTAAAACACAGATATGAACCCCCATGTAGGATCCTGCCAGATATACTCTTATTGGTTGGTGTAATACACAGCAGTGTGTTTATAGTATAACGCTAATACATGGTCAATCATTCTGTATTGACTGGTCGCAGATGGATCACTGAGGAGATACAGAATGGGGTTCTTCCTCTCTGTCCCTCAAGGGGAACTAAAACCACTCCTCTGATGCAACCACTAATGGAGACACTTCAGAACATTGAGAGAGATTACCAACTCAGAATTAGGCTATAAAAACACACATTATGTGTTTAGGAGGAACGTAGGAATGAAAGAAATGATATCAGCGACACCAACACTGGCGTTCTCTTGCTTTTATCTTGTGAAAAATCAATGAAAGCTCTTTTTGGAGTTATGTTCTCCTGATGTATGATCAAGCGTGTTACCCCCAAGGAAAGTGTACCTGTATAATTACTAAGGTGTCATCATTTATCTGTGGTCCTCTGTCTTTGTTTCTCCTTAAAAAAGCAGAGAAATATCAACTTAACTGTAGCTTTAATAGCGTGTTTATATTTATATCATTGTGATATGTCAGTACAATACATTGTGTGTGTTGTCCCAAGCTAGTCCATAACCTGATGGCAAGTTAATAGCACTCAGTGGTATTATGTGCAACAGTGATTAGATTGGGAGAGGCTGATGGCGCATATTGGTTTGGTCCCCGAGGGCCGGCTAGAAGAGTCAGAGATCAGGGGTCAATCACCACGGGATCAATGTCACTCAAAAGAGCTGTGTTATATTCAGAGACCCTCTATATGGCGCACACTGAGTTGATGTATAGGAAAACTTGAATAGCTTGATGACTGTTTTTTTAAAAAAAAGAGTGTTTCCCTCCTGACTTCCTCTCCCAGCAGAGTGTGCAGGAAGTACTGAGAGAGTGGAGATACATGTGAAGGGAAAGTGACTTCCCCGGGACTTCATTAAGCTAATCTGGCCACCGATACTAACAGAGTTTAGAGGAGGAGGTGAGGAGAAAGCTCAGAAATGAGATGAACACTTATTAGATCAGACCGAGCAATTGTCTTTCGCCGCTCATAGTAGATTTCACACACACACACACACACACACACACACACACACACACACACACACACACACACACACACACACACACACACACACACACACACACACACACACACACACACACACACACACACACACACAGTGTAGGATAAACAAGAAAAGAATCATATGCACAATATCAATTAAAACATCAAATAAATCATGGTTCATCCATACATGCACCACATAAACAAAAATCTAAAGAATGAATGATTACATAAAACAAAATAGAAACACGGACATACTTGTAGGGAAAGTGTGTATGTATAAGATGACAAGTGATGGCGATGTGAGAGAGTTAACTTTGTTCTTCTCATGACCATAATTGGTGGAAGAATAAAAGAAACATTAACCAGGCACAGATTGCTCCAAAAATGATCTGCAAGCAAATAGTTGAATTAATAGGAATAGGGATGCAACTGGTTATTAGTGTCATCATCCCAATAATCTGCCTGGTATTAATATGATTCATATGTAATCTATTATATTCTTGATTCATGTTTTTGTCAATAAAATGTCATAAAATTGTGAAACATGGCCATGATTGTGTCTCAAAGTTTAATGTTACATATTTTTCTTCCTACTAAAGCCAAACAACAAATATTTGTATCATATGTGGAATAAAAAAGCAGCAATTGCTCAAATTGGATAAAAAATAACCAGTGATTGTTTTGGTTGGAATAACTTGTTAGAATGATAAACTTTAGGTCAATAAAAGGGAAGAAGCATGACAGAGTTTCTGCTTGTCTCACTCACCAGTGATGCACCGACAGGTGGTCGTTCAGCTCCTCGTCCATTTGACCCCATGCCTGTGGAAAAGGAGACAACAAGTGAGAGTTAGAAATGTTTGATTCTGAAATATTTTCACACTCATAACATTTTTAGAGAGAGGATGTGAAAGAGAGGAAACATTGCCTTCATGGCTTAGCGAGAGCTGCTCATAGTAGTCACATCCCGTCAGCTTTTCCCACAGAGAGTCACCTCTGCCAGGCTGGGAGTCAGAGAACAAACAGGAGATTTCTCTACTGTGCTGTCCGCACTTCCCTCTCAAATCAAGGGAGGAGAGGGGCTGCTTGTACATTGCCAATATCAAATTCTCAAAGTGAAAGTGAGATATGAATATGGGAGGAAAAAATCACCAAGGGCCTGTAAGCAAATGATACCCTTCATCTAAACATACTAAGAAAAGCAAATGGGATGGGTTGCAGATGTATCAGAAAACAGGGTTTAAATCAATATATTGCTCAATTGTAAGCAAAAGAAAAAGTGTATTTTCAGCTTTCAGAAAAGTGGAGACCCAGTAACAGCATATCAGTACTTTTAAGAGTATGCACATAAAGAAAGCGCATATCCTTGCAAATGAAATAAAGTAGTGACTGACTTACAGTAATCTTTGCATATTAACTAACAAGAAATAATGTATTTTGTTTCAATATAGTATCAAAACATATTTAATCAAGATACAATACTCTATCAACATATTCTCACGCCCATAGCCTAATCTTGTACCATGAATTTCGGCAAGGTCTCTTGGATGAACAGAAGACAGATAGACCCGCTTCAGGCTCAGGATGTTTCCTATACTGTGGATATACACAATGCCATAACACCAGAGAAGAGAGAATCTTTGCTGCACATGATAGTCATCCTGCAGAGGGATAAGTGTGAGTGGTGAGCCTCACTATCATCAGTGAGGTGAAGAGATTGCTGGCTGGTAAAAGGCTTACTGCTGCTGACAAGCACTGTGACTGCTTTGTGGATTTTGGCAGCTGCACACGTACCCCTAAAAGTGTGGCTCAATTGTCACAACTTCGCCAGGACAAGAAGAGCAAACACGTGTGCAGTCTTCTGACAGGGCAATGTGTGGCTATGATTAATGTGAGACTGCTTTTCCTGAAGCACTGTGGGTGAGGTGTAGCGTTGGCACTGCCCTTTTGTACGGATACAGGAAGTGGGTTCGTCCCGACTGTCTGGACATACATTGACGTTTTTGTTCCGGAGACGCAAAAATTAGTAACAATGAGTTGTAGAGTGCCGTTAGAGGGCAAAGCCTGTGCGAAACACAACAGTGTACTTAAGAAACTACAAGAGCAAGGAAGGAGGGAGAACAGGGGAGACGGAGAGGAACAGAGGGTAGACGGAGAAAGGGAGGGAGTGCCACGTCGTTCTTAATCTAGTTTGTCTGTCGTAATCGTGTCAATGTCACTCTCAATCAGGCAGCCACAACTAGGGCTATACAACTTCGGTTTGATTGGCCCAAACCTTGTCTTTTAAATGACCTCTACAGGGAAGGTGTGCAGAGCGAATGAGAACAAAATAGAAAGAGGGGGGGTGAGATGAGATGAAGGGGAGGAGAGTCTTCAAGAGACAATATGAGAAAGAAGGAGAGAGGGAGCACAAATTAACTTTAAACTGGTTTCTCCCCCATCTGTCTGTCCATTTCACTTTCGTCTCTCTCTTTGTTTGATTTCTCAGTGTGACAGTATCGATTGCCCTCTCTTATTACACAAGAGGATACAGAGATGTATGTGTGAGTTATTGGTGTACAGGTGCTTGTATAAACTTCACTCAGATTTCTGCCTGCTGGCATTCATAGCATTCAAGTCCGTCTAGTGATCGTGAGTTCAAGCTAATGATTGAATTCAATATATGTATCAATTATTGAAATGATCAAGAACATGGGTGAGCTCATGGAGATAAAGAAGAAACTTCAACGTTTGTTTGTACAAATGTGTGTGCTGTTGCTTTTGAGATTAAGTTGTGAAAGAGTTACATTCAGTGAGAGAAATAAAGCCACAACACTGTGGTTAAACATAAACAGGGTGGATTTTGCTCAATCTGCAAGTCAGCAGATCCACTTCTCTAAAAACGTGTATAGCAAAAAAACATCTGAGAACACTGAAAACAGTCATACTCTAGTTATGTAATTGGTTTAACATTTGTTTTGATCAAACAAAACCTTATTCTAATAATCACTAAAGGGCAAATGTTCTTCAAGGAGATTTTTCTTTTAGAATACTCTTAAAAGTCATGTTTAGAACGATCAGCCTTTCCCATATTTACTGAGACCCACTAATACCACTGTGGCGTCAAGTTTATTTTGTTATATTAAATAATACATTGAATCTGTTTTTGAGCAAGCTGCCTTAAGCCACAGGCAAATTATTGAAAACAAAATTGTACACAAATGTTATTTTCTTTTTGTCTTGTCTGTGCCCACTTGAATGTTAAAGTCCCTCTCAGCGCTGGTTTTGATTATGTAAATTATGTTGGGCTGAAATCAGTATCTCTCTCTTAAATTGATTCTGACAGTTTTTGGTCAATGGCACTACATACATTTGAAAACTGAATTTAAAAGTATTTGTGAAAATTAAGTGGTACAGTTGTGTTTTTCCATTTTTGCAATTATTCTTTGGAAACTGTGTTGTAATCTGAGTTTCAGCATCAGTGGAAAGTTTCAGGATTAGCTGTTCTCTACCCTATCATCCGTTTTACCCTTTGAGATTGCAAATATATTTTGGATAATAATAATTGGGCCACAGAAGTGTGTGATGATTTAGTGCAATCGTTTAATACTTCAAGGAAAGCACTGGGCTTGTCAAACCATAACTTAGTGCTCAATTAGCCAATGAAAGCAATAGAAAAACAAAGAAAAACAAAGATACAGGCTTGAAGCCAGTGAGATATAGAATGAAAAAAACATTATTTTAGGCACTGGATCAATTTGGCCACTATCTAACCAGAAAACTGGTCCAAAAGCACCTCCAACTGGCCTCTAGCCATTGGGCATTCCTTATTGTTGAACTCTGCAACAGCGCTGTCTGTTGTGGCCTACTGCTTTATAGCATATGGTCCAAGGCTTTTTATCTCTCCAGGGATGAAACACCCACACAAACACATGCAGACTTATTCACACACACACACCCACACAAACACATGCAGACTTATTCACACACACACACACACACACACACACACACACACACACACACACACACACACACACACACACACACACACACACACACACACACACACACACACACACACACACACACACACACACACACACACACACACACACACACACACACACACACACACACACACACACACACACACACACACACACACACACACACACACACACACACACACACACAGAGTGAGAGAACAAGAGAGAGGAGGAACTGCAGACGCCAAATTTGGAACTAAAGACACGCACACGCGGTCTTCAGAAGAAACATTGAACAAAAACCAAAACAAGCCACCCCAAGTGACAAGCTGGATGAATAAAACATGCTTTCAGGGCAAGCCCCGCTCCACAGAAATATTCCCAGGTGGCCCCAGCAACAGAGCCCATATGAAGAATGGCCAGCTCCAGTACACTTGAGAGTTGTTTCTTAACAAAGATGTCTGACAGAGGATTGTCCTGACTGGTCAGGGTTGAAGAAGGAAGTGCAAGACAGGTTCCCATTTGTTGTCCTCTATTAATAAACCCCACTTGTTTCAGTAACAGTTTAACCTCATGCAGGGCATCTATCTAATTAAGTTAATAAGTATTAATAATGGGATATATACTTTTGAAACAATTGTACAAACTCACACAAATGTATAAAACATGGCAAACCTGAAAACATATAACTAGCACAAATACGTGAACAAAAAAAAAAACCTCTCAGGGACCCACACCCACACATACATGCAGTCCATTCGACACTCAATTCCACTCTGCTCTAAATCAAGGCTCAGCCCGGCTAATGCATGGATCCATACTGCTCTGGGTGAATTAACGTTAGTAATAAGATATCATGGCTCTGATTGATCCTCTATTTCCATGTCCACACCATAAAATGACCCAAGCCCGGCCACAGCACACCATCACTCTAATGCTGCATTGATTCCACTCTGGACGGCTCTGGAGTTAAGTTTAAGCTTCAGAAGAGGGTATGGCTAGAAGTATGCATGGGACAGGAGCTACTGATCCATGACTGTAACACAAGAGTAGGAGCCTTGCTGTGAGGCTACAGCTATGGTAGTGTGGTGTAGCAACTATAATATTGAATTAATTAATGTAAGACACATATTTACAAAAAAAACAAAACATGCTCTCTATCCTTGGCAAAGATTAGCCGTGTACGTCACTTTCAACAGTTAAAATGACTAACTGATATTGGCAGCAACTTTTGATGACAGGAACAACTTAAGCTTCTCTGTTGACTGGTTCAAAGTGCTCTCTCTAATCGCTGTCGGTTATCTGCCAAAGTCCCCAAAGTGTAAGGGAAGAGCCTCCGCCCTGAAACATAAATGTTCAATTGTGAGTGTTTCTGTAGTTCCAAAACTCAATGAGCAATTGATTTCCTGGCTTTAAGAGCAACAAAACCCAGGCCAAATCCAAACCGGACACAGCCAATGTGCACAATGGAGCAACCCAGGGCTTTCTATTAAGCCCATTGCTGTTTACCACATCTGCATCACCCAGCTTGAGGGCTATCACAATTTCAAATATGCTGACATTACCAAAGTCAAAATCAAATTGGCATTTAGAGAAAAGGTAAGAACGCTTTGAGTATAGCTCTGGCACAAAAATCTTTCTCCTAATGTATTAAAAAACAAATGTATCTAGAAAGTGGCCTGCATCAAAAGATCCCCACTCACAAAGACTGATCGATCCTTTCCTTCTGGCAGAAGGCTGTGCAGCATCTGAACCAACACTAGCAAGTTCAAAAACAGCTTCTTCCTCCAGGCTGTCCGGATGCTGAACAGCCAGACTCAGCGAGCGAGTCATGTTACGGACCAATGGCTTACTGTATGCATGCACACACAAACACTCGTAATCACATGTTTCCAGCTATTGTCTTTTACAACTTTTTTTAAAGATATAATATTGTTGGTAGTCATTCTTTATTTTTTGTTTATTCCTGTTATTATTCCTGTATGACAACAAAAGCACTAAAGACTAACCACATTTTTAGGAAATAAGTCATAAAGTGATTATTTTTAGCCTGGTCCTAAGGAGCAGCTACCGCAGTAACATAGTAATGCTGGGGTTGAGACTGCAGACTGGTACTGGTGCCTGATATTAACGCTGGGTTTGGACAAAATCTTCAGCGAGCGTCTATCCATCAACCACTAATGAGCCTCTTAAACTGCCAGCTTATTCCAAATGAATCAAGATGGAGCCAAACAGGAAAGACAAAGAGAATGTATGACCCATTTTGTTTTGTCCAAGGAGCCCTGGACGGACGGATTCACCCAGTATCGTCACACGCCAACTTGCCTGATGACAGAGCAGAAGTCATTGAAAACATGTGAGGTTATTTAGGAGGAGCAGATTGTTCCAGGAAACTGGTTGTCACTGTCAGAGTTTTGGTCGGAGTTTGAGGACCTGTGATTGATTTGCAAACCACCAAAGGGCAAGTCAAAATCACGCTAGTCTCTAATGGACAAGGAAAAGGGCCGGCTGGACGCAGACCAAGTGACAAACACACCTACATAAACACGCAAACACTGACACACACACACACACACACCGTCGTCCAAACACATTCCTGACTGAATTACACGCTGGACAATATCCCAGGGTCATTACAATCAGATTGCTTTGAAGACACAGACACCACGCAAACACACACATACAGAGACACGTGCACAAGCACCTATTCCTTCAACGAGAACTGTTTCCACTGTATAGTCTGTGTGTCACATGGTACAGAGACTTATCAGACCAGTGAACTCACTGCTGTAAGTATACAGGAAAAACTAACCAATTGGCCGACGAGATAGACAGACGGAGATGCAGACAGCCACAAACACAGACAGACACACTCTCATGGCAGCTGACATGAAATGAGTAATATGATATAATATCAAACAGGTGATGGACTGAATCTCAACTGGTGGGAACTGTGCTGTATGAGCAACTCAATATGCCAGACTGAAGCAATAATACAAATCATACACAGATACAAATGCATTAAAACAGCGGTACCTTTGAGACTAAGCCAGGTGTGATCTCTTTCCCATCTCTCCCACACCCACACACACAGCTGCCTATAGTTACAGACAATAGATGGCAGAACAAAAGGCATCACCATGTTCACATTAGTGAGCCAACAGGACTATTTTTATATATTTTACTGAGTCACAAAGAGTCTTCTCCCAGCAGCATGTCACTATTCTCATATCAAAGCTGCGTTTATAGCAGACAAAGCTTTGAAAGTGGGCCATGGCTCATAAAATGCCTTTATGTCCCTCGCTGGTACACTAAAAAAAACCTGAAACAATGCATTTTAAGTCTGCAATTGGACTAGTGCGTGTGTCAGTACTCTTATGTGTGTGTGAGTTTGTGTATCCCAGTGCGAGGGTGTGTTGGTGTGCGCGACGTGCACATGTGTTTGCACAGATACATATGCGAGTGTATGGTGTACCCCACTTCCCCCCACAGTTGTGTTTAGATGTGAGTAGGTGTTGTTGATTTAATTCCCTCCACCGACATTGTTCTTTTCCGATCTTTTTTTTTCCGGCTGACAGAATATGCAGCCTTAACACTCAGCTAACAACCCTGGCTTCCTGAATCGCATGTAACCTAATCACTAACACCATCTGTTAATTATGTTAATACAAAAATGCCTTGGCTGCTATTCACATCCATTCTCTGAATTAGCACCCCTCTTCCCCACCCGCTTGCTCTTCTTTCTCTTGTCCAATCCTTTCCATCATCTCAGGCTCCCATTTTCCATTCTTTCAAATCTTGTCTTTCTTATCCTTTCTAATTCTATCTCCTCACTTCCACTGTGTTTTTTTTTTTTAATCATCCCTGCTAATCCTTAACATCCTTGCTATTCTCCATCATACATTTCTTTATTCAGGCCATCAGCCTTCCTCTAAATGCCTTCATAGTCCTCTCTTTTTCCAACTCTTGCATGGACTACTCTGTCAAAATATCTCAAACTCTTAATTCCTCCTCCTCACAATCCCATCCCTTACACCTCTACGCCTGAGCTGACTGTTGTTGCTCCCAGCAGTGAGTCAGAGGCTAAGCTGCACGGAAATCCCCAGAGAGGCTTTGTCAGAAGGCAACTTATTTCGGTGAGTGATATCGATCCGCTTTTCCTCCTGATTGTTATTCATTATGCTAATCTGTATTTATAAATCTAAGTTTCTATCGATCTGCAGGAAACATAATAAACTTTGCCTTGCACCCATGCACAGAATAAGCCACATTGTAATACAGGAAAAACATCATTTAATTGTCGTGTACAGTGTTGGTCATTATATTAACACGATCGAACAGCGGACCTAGCGACGCATAATCAGAGCTATAAGTAGGCCTGATGGCATTGCCACTGTCCCCAGGGAGGCGCGGTTCAAGCCTGGGGATGAAGCGGGCCGTTTGCCCGAGAGAAGCGAAGCATACAGAGGCACAAAGCCCAGAGTTAACCATCTGCTTGACTCAAGAAATAAACAACAACAAAAAAGCAATCAAGGAAAGTTCATACTATACTTATGTGTGACTGGGCGCTCATTATTTAAGATGAGAATGTTGAGTGCAGTATTTTTCATGTATATAACATACAGTAAAGATATGTGGCGATATTACTCTAAAAAACGTTAAAATAGCACCTTCAATTTTGTGGCGGGTAAAAAATGGTTGAATAGATTTTAAACAACTGGAAAAGCAGAAACTTCAACAAATAATTCATTATCCGAAGTACTAAACATGCTTCAGGTGTTTTCATCGTTACATAGAAGCATTAAAGACATAGTACAGATGAAGCTGATGTGAATGTTATTAATGTTAGAGGAACAGTAATTCCTCATAAAACATTTACATTTTAGGCCTTATCCTCGTGGAACATGAATGTCTGAACAAATATGTCACTTCAATCCATCAAATAGTTGCTGTGACATTTCAGTCTGGACCAAAGTGATGGAATAGCGGACATTGCCATTCCTGGAGCTACTAATGTAGCTAGAACACACACAAGAAAAAGTCAAATGTTTTTCAGGAAATCTGTACCCAGTAACGCCCAGTCCCTTTGTTAATGTACTGGTTAGAGACGGGGGATTTCACACCACCACATTCACCATAACACAACACATAAATATCACTGGGGTCTTTCAGCCTCTTCAGTTCCCAGTCCCCAATCCAGCCACATGGACACATATACACGAAGAAAACAATCATTTCCGATGCTTTCTCGCACCCACCACATACAAGCAGCCACCCCTCAAACACACTAGCAACCACACATGCAAACACTCACCACCCCACACCCTGATGCCCTGGCCTCCCACAGCTGGTGGAGCGAGGCCGCAGTTTGGGTGAAGCCGAGAGTTTCTTACACTTGGCTGTGAATGTTATTTATTCTGTGAGTGCTACGCGGTGAGAGGTGCATGGTGGGAGGTCGGAGGGGCTAGTGCAGGATCACTGAGCAAATCTACCGTATTGACATGGCGGAAACGATCCTATAGTTATTTCCGCTGTTTAAGGCTCATATGCATTGGCAAATTCTTAGTGTTCACACGTTGACACACACACACACACACACACCCCCTTTTGTCCTGTGTGACTTTTACTATAAGGGTTGCAGTGTTACTGTGCAGTTCGTCCTTCACTGTGACACTGTTTAATGTAGCATTAGCGATGGCACTGAAGTTCAATATGGAAGGCTGCTTCCTGTGTCTCTCCCTCAGATGTACGGTGAGGAAAAGCAGGGTGAAGGAGGGGACGGCTCCCAAAAACAGCTGCCAGCCTGTAGGATGCCACGGTGCCCCTCTGGGCGTGGTGAAGCGGGTAGGAGATCGGCAGCGAGGGGGCCAAGGTTGTGCCCACACGAGGAGCCTCTGGAGGAGGCAGTGTCGCCGTCACCACTGGGCCTCCATCTGTCTGCCCCCCTCGATCCTCCTCCTTAACCTTTCTTTCATTAAGAAAATTACTCACTTTCCTCATTTATCCTTACTGATACTGAGCGATAAAGATGATAATAGTATAAATAGGTTCTAATTATCACATCTGCTATGACGCAGAGCATCTGTTGTCGTTAAGTTTAAAAGGAGCAGCTAATTATGCATCTACTGTATGCTGCAGTCCGTGCTTTCTGATAACTGCAAAGGCAGTAACATTTATATCCGGTGTAGAATTGATTGTCCTTTTTACTCCAAATTGTTACGATTTCTCTTGGAGGCACAACAATGGTTAATAGACCGAAGCCAAACTTTAATGCAACGGGTGCAGTAAAATGTGGTTTCTTTCTGAGTTTCAGTAATTCTAGCAACAATATGGATATGGAATGTTCTGTACATTTCGGAGGGATATATGATACTTTGTGGCCCATGCAGTCTTGGAAACTGTAGTTACCCTCGTTAGAAGACAGCATATGTTACAGGTGGTGTGGAAAGCAGTAGAGAGTTGGCAGTGAAGAGTGTGTGGAATCTGCTGCCAGGGTGAGAGCATTTGTGCCAAGGTGAAACCTGAGTGGGCCATACAGCTGAGCTCTTCAGCTCAACACATACACACATACACGCACACACACAGGCTCATAGAGTATGACTGGCGGAGCACATGTGCACACAGCACAGTGGAAAAAATTAGAAGATATGTAAGAGAAACAAACAATGCGGATACGATTTTGGCAAGCACGAAGCATGTGAGTAACACACAATTACAGAAGAGCAAGAATAACAAGAAAAACTGTTACGGATTCACACACACTTTACTGCAATTCTTCCTCTCCTGAGAAAAAAAAATCTATTAGTCTATAAATATCTTCCCGTCTGTTTTCTTAGAGTGGGATAATGTGGACCATATTCATGTGTGTGAGTATGTGTGATGTGGTGATACTGCAGCTGTATTGTGTGTGTGTGTGTGTGTGTGTGTGTGTGTGTGTGTGTGTGTGTGTGTGTGTGTGTGTGTGTGTGTGTGTGTGTGTGTGTGTGTGTGTGTGCGTGTGTGTGTGTGTGTGTGTGTGTGGGTTTTCCTGCGTGTATGATAAATGGCAGCCAGACATTGGGTTAAGAGGCAGGGCGGCCCAGATGGACTTCTGTTTGTGCCCATTTTCTTTGCCAAAATAACACATGACCCTACACATGTAACACACACACATAACACGCCTAATCCCTCTTTTCATTCATTCTCTGCCACATTTAATGAGGCTCATCACAATGACATTTTTAAGGTTATATAAAAAGTCTTGGGAAATGAACCCTCACTCAGCGTTGGAGGTGGGAATCTTTTGGTATAGTACAACTCAAAATCAACTCTTCATTCAAAACAATTCGCGATTTAAATAAATGTTTTTGATTCAGTACATATGGGTGCTTTTTCAGGATCTACTCCACAAAAGGCACAGTTTTGGACAAAAACATTTATTTATGCTAAACTCCCACAATTAATTTCTTAATATTATTTCTTTTTTTTTTCAATCGTCAGTGAATCCAAGAAAACAAGTTCAAGTTATGCCAAAAATAAAAATGCTGCCCATTACATAAATAAAATGTAAATTGGCTTACTGCCTTTGTATTATCTAGAAACGTACACACTTTCATAAACCTCTTCATTTCATCATCAATTGTACAAAAATAGAATAGAATTGGTGGTTTTGATTACTATACACCAGTAGCAATGCGGGTTCTTTTGTGGAAAACATTTGTTTTTAAGTTATTTTCTTTAAATCGATTAATAGTAGATAGTAATCTTCATTCTTAAATAAATCAATTTCCCTCCCATCTCTGCCCATTACAGCTGCTTCTTCTTTCAATTAGTCTTTTACCACTTTCTATGCACCCATCCCTAACTACTTTTCATCCTGGCTTCTGACTACCTCTTACTGGAAGAGTCGTTTTCCTGCGCTCTCTCTCTACAGACTGACTGAGGGGTGAGGTAGTGTGTGTGTGTGTGTGTGTGTGTGTGTGTGTGTGTGGGTGGTAGGGGGTGATTTTAAAAGGGTGAACTGAAGGGTGTCTTCTGTCTACCACATCCTCTTTCCTGATCCAGGAAAACATACACGATTCCAGGACTCCAGCCCCCCCAGCCTGCCAGCCCCATCCTCAGCCAGGGACTTTCCAGAAGTGCCCTGCCCAGCCGAGGAGAGCGCGACTCAGCCACGGCCAGCCTTCTGCACCCTGTGTGTGATACATTACAGCCATAGATTTAACCAATTATAGCCTTGAATCACGAATATCAAAGCAAGTTCAAATAAAAGCACTCTTGGGGAGAATATAAAAAAGTAAATAACAAATGCACCAAGATCTTAATAATCCCAGATGCACACCTCCACAAACTATTAACTACATCAAAAGGATTAGGTTACCTTCTGAACTCCTAATAAAATGCTTTCAGAGGCTGCTGTGATTCAGCGCTACAGGTGTGATCACAGATCCAACACAGTGTACGTATATCAAACACATGGACCCTTCGTGATAGACTCCCATCATAAACAATATTATAAAGCCCAGATTAAACGTCTGACCTTCTCACAGCTTCCCTCCTTTTTAACTCTTGGGTGATCCCACATTCATTCACACAGCTGAGGATCAAATCATGTCTATGGGTGGTAATGTAGAGCAGTAGTTTTATACACTGTTCATTTGACTGTGTGATTGAATCAACAAGTCTTTAAGAACAGATGTGTTTGGGAGTTTTCCGCTGAAATGGATCAATCTGGTCTATTTATGCCGATTCAATTCTAAATGCTCTGAAGTCTTGCAGACATATTATATCTAATATGATGTGTCATGCATCAAGAGCAGTGTAAGTTAGAATATTCAAATGAAAACAGTATCCCAGGAGAGCTTTCTTAAAAGAAAAACATACAAAAAAAGCCACAGTTTAAAGACAACAATGACGTAAGACCCAAAATAAATGTTTTTCCACCTTTAAAAGAACAGTATTTGCTTTAATTATTCAAAACGAAAGACCTTTTAAAGACCTACCACACGTACACCACCCTATGATATATTACCTGATGCCAGAAACAGCTACATGGGAAAGTACCTATTTCTTAAGAGAGTAGTGACTAAAATGAAGCTGGCCACAATGTAAACACATGTCAGAACGATGACTGACCGTTTCCCTTTATAACTCTCTGTCCACTCATCTTGGTAGTGCTAATTCTTGTCCTCATGACTCCCAGAAAGTACGTGAGATTAGGTTGTCTGAATATAGCACACGGAGCCCAAACAAAACCCACAGACCATCGGCTTCCCGCTCAGAAACAGGTGAAGGGGGCGAGCTGCGTTTCCCAGCCCAGGAGAAGGGGCCTGAATCTGGGGAAGATACAGAGTCGGCCTCCCTTGCACTGCCCTGACCAAAACGTGACATAGGGAGGCTTTGTTTGGAGAAACATACGAGAACATTCAGCCTTCAGGCAGCTCTGACACATCACTCTTATCTTACACGGCTAGCACAACACTGACTGACAACACCTAGAACTTATTAGAACACAAACATTACAGAGCGATTTGACCACGTGGATATAACATTCAGTACATGGCATTGTACATAGTGTTAGAAGGGCCTTTGGGGAGTGGGTGGCCATGTAGAGGACTGTGCAGCACGTATTATTACAGCGCTTCCAGTAGTGTGTGACAGGACAGAGAGGAGGTCAGCATGATAGCAGCATCCTGGAAGGACTCAACCAAAACACCACAACGAAGGACATGATCTGTAAACAGTAAGCACCCACGCTGGCATATAGGCTTTCAGTGGGCGACTAACTGTCAGTGACGAGTGCACACGCTTTCTCTCAAGCACCCTCTCCCCCCCCCACCACTCCTTTCACACTGTCTCACATACATACACACACACACACATAACACATTATACAGTTGACTATGAAAGGACATCGGGCTCATAACTCTGTTCCCCTGGGGCAGCAGAGACCCAGTCACTGTCAGGCGAAAAACAAAACAAAGAGATGGAAAAATAGAGCAAAAATAAAGGCAGGAGAGGAGACAGCCGCTGTGTGATTAGAATAAACTGGGGAGAGATGAAGGGAAGCTGGGACAGAGGCTACTCTTCTTTAATATAGCTGGGAAATCGTCGCCCCTTTCTCCCATGACTGAGGGGACGGCAGGTTTGGGTGATTTTCTAATAACCAGCAGCCTGGGGTTATTGTGCTGTGTGTATGTGCTTATATGTGTGTATGTGTGTATGTGCCTCTGTGTGTCGCCTGGACAGAAAGAAATACAGTCGCAGGTAATGGCAGGAGGTATTGAGAGAAAGGGACAAGGATGGGATGAAGGCGCTGATCTGCATTCAGATGACAGCTGATTGACAGAATAAGAGCTGAAGCTTTATATTTACCTCTTCTCAAACCTTTAGCGTTCAACTGTGTAACAACAAATGCTAGTTTTTGTTTTGCTTTTTATGGAAAAGCAAAACTTTCTCATTTAGAGCCATCAAACATTGGAATATGCTTCTATCTAATTTTAAACCTCTGCAGTTTTTCACAATGTTAGTGGCAGATTTTGTGCCAACAGTCTTGCCAAAATGATTTTAACTGTAAAATTATATTTATATGGACCAATGTACTAGTTTGTATATTTTATACATCTGTATTTGATCGGTTTTATTTGTTAGTGTGAAAGGCATTATGAAATATGTTTAATGTGTGTTGATTGTTATGTGTGTACTACCTGCCCAGGGACCTCAGATGGAAATGATCTTTTAGCTATAATCTGGCATATAGCATCTTCTCTTTTTCAGATTAATTTAGTTTTATGTATGGTCCTTGTTCAATAAAGATAATCAATTAAATGTGCTGTTTTTTAAAACTCTCCAATAACAATCCATATTGAAATCAAGTATGGTTAGTGCTACAGTAGAAACTTGATAATAGAATAAGCATTTTTAATCTTGATTGGCCAAAGTTTGATTCAACAGCAATAGCCAGGTTAGCTGAGACTCTTTATTATTATTATTGTATAAAAAACCATTTGCCATTAAATGATGGAAAAAACAGAAGGACTGAATAATCAAAAGTGATGGCCATATAACAAGCATATACTAAAAACATTGAGGATATCATCAATTTAAAATGGAAATGTTCAGCTGTCAGAAATACTTCTAGAGCCAGCAGCTCATCCCACTTCGTTTCCCAAGCTCTATTACACATTTTGGCTTTCTTCATGCACAATATTCCAACATGGAGACATCAGGTCAAACCACAGATGCTGTGTGTGTGTGTGTGTGTGTGTGTGTGTGTGTGTGTGTGTGTGTGTGTGTTCAGGTTTTCTGACCAGAGGGATGGGCGACAGCTGAGAAACCTCAGAGTGAAGCCCACTTAGCACAGCTATAAACACACATATACTGTACACACACACACATGTGTTTGTGCAGATTATGGACATGCACCAGGCAAATACAAAGACCACAACAAAACGAACACAAGGTCTGTGATCTCCCGGAATGAAGTATGGAGTGTGTGTGACTCAGTGATTGAAGTGTGTACGAGAGCGTATGTGTCTCTCTGATGCCCAGAATACACACTTGGATCTTTTCACACAGCGCGCACAGAAAACAAATTTACACAGAAAAACACAAATAGTGGCCAGCCATATGGTCAGATCATGAGTATAATGAGAAACACTTCTGGAGGTACTAACAGTGTATAGAGGAAGGGGGGGGGGGGGGGGGGGGGGGGGGGGTGACAGGAGAATAAGAAGAAGACAAAACAGTTAGAGTATAAAGTAAAGATGTGAATGAGTGATGGAGAGAATGGAGTTCTTACTCAGATGGTAAATGAGTGACGAGAGATAAAGTAGGACCCCAGAGAGGATCAGGTTTCTCACACCGGCTCCTCTGGCTCAATCCAACACGTGAAAGACATTACCCTGCACTTGTTGTCAACCTAAAACTCGTTTCAACAGCTTGATGTCACAAAGATGTCAGAGCCAGGTTCAGCTCGTTATATATATATATATATATATATAATATTATGATTAGTGTTTCTGCTGAAATGATGTAGTACATTTAGTCAGATTCCCTGAACTGAACCATATGCTACAGTTGAATCATCTTTCCACTTGAATCAGCTTTTTGCGTCACTATGTCATCTGAGGCTAAAACAACTGAGGATTTCTTTCCATATGAATTCAGATGATATTGTTTGCACATAAAATGTCAATCCATACTGCTTACCTGTTTCAAACATGGCTGCTTTGACCACTTTTTTCAAAAAATCATACTTGCTTATATAAGATTATGATCAATCGTACAAGTTTTCTATAGTATATATACAATACAATTAAAATACCATCATGTTTTAAAAATACATTATATAAACGATATAATGATACTGAATTATTGGTGCGATGTTTTTGACGTGGCCAGAGGCTAAGTGGAATTCTCTCTGAACTGTGGCGGATGTTTTGTGTGGGGACTGAAAAATAAAGTTTGTTTATGGAAATTGCCGCAACAGAGGGGAAATTTCGAGTGATGTAACATGTTTTTGCCGCATTCAGTGGTAAGTCAAAAGACCCTTTTCAATACACACACACAAACAGTGCATGCGAACACACACACGCACATGCACGCACCCCTCCCGGTCACTCCTCCATCAAGCGTCGCTTTTTGTCACACACTATCTGCAGTGTTTATGACACTGAGAATTACAACATAACTACCACAGCTCTTACACTCGTTTACTGGAATGTGGACTTGGAAGGACCGCAAAGTGAGAAAAACAAACACACAGCAAACCTTTAACTGCATCTGCAGCTTCATCTCTAAACTAAAATACGTTAAATTCCACAGGTTTAATAAAAGGATTTAAAAATAATATCTGCTCCATCTGTTTTATCTGTGAAAATCAAGATGTGCTGACACAGGGACGGTGCTCAGAGACGCAGATGTGATGGCTTTAGCCGCGGTCACATGGCGCTGCCTCCCAGCCTGACATGAATGGAGAACGCCGACTCAGCTGGACGATGCAGCACCTACCTGTTGACTCATGCTGATGACATCATCATGACTGTTCATGTTACATCAAACCAGACACCAAAGCTCAGATTGCGAGAAAGAGAGAGGGTGGTATGCATAGAAAAACAGGGAAAACTGAGAAAGGAGGAGGGGAACTATAGCGGCAGGGGCAGTGGGGGGGATCAGATGACCATTAAGTCATAGCATGAAGGTCCAGCGGGAAAGGGCGGAGAGCCAGGTCAGCAGATCCCACACCTGCATGAGTAGGATCCAGTGCTGAGTAAGAGATCTGGTGACTCCATCATGGTGCCTGGGAATTAACTGGCCTGGCATGGAATACTTTCCGTTTCGGAGTACGGGAAACATCAAAGCCAAAAAAACGAGGGAAAGAGAGACGGTAGCTGAGCGTGTTAGTATTCTGTATAATTGAGTAGAGTGAATCTGCGTATGAGTCAGTACAGTAGGCTATGTAATCAGGACAGGATAGTGTGTATGCAAGTGTGTTTTTTGTGAAGATCACAACCAGAACCAAGTGCTGCTGAGTCAGTTCTATCTGTTAGTTTCCCCACTGAGAACTGTAAGCGCCACTGATGTGGTCACACAACAGACCAAGTCAAGCCCAACCATGCCAAACCAGACCAGGAAAAACAACACGCAGCTCGCCAGCTGCCTCAACCAAACTCAGACCAGCATGCTTGAGTCCATCAAAGCTCCAACTGAGGGGAAGAAACAGCAGCTTTCCAGGAAGAGCCACAGCCCACTCCAGGAAACAACATCTGCACCTGGAGACAGGGACTGGGTCGAGCAGCAAGTATGGTTACACTTAGGACTGAAACCAGACAGACACAGAATCAACTGAATCAACTGAATCTACACCCCCCCGTGTCAAATCTAATTTTCTGTTTCAAATCTGACTTTGCATAACAATGGATGAGACTGAGGCTGACAATGTAAACACACCATGAGTAAAAGATGAGTGGTCCCAACAGCAAATATGACTATTCCCAGTGAGTCATCCTCCAGTGCTACTATCCTTTTTCATCAAACTGGTGATACAGATGTACTTTCGGATGAGCCGCCATTAGCACTCAGAAGTAAAGAAGCATTCACATGTTTCTAATTTGGGGCGTGATGAGTTTCAACCTGCTGGCCTCTTTAAACTTCCCACACATTTTGTTTAAATAATTAACTCCTAAAGGACACACACATAAAAACAAATATGATCTGCTTGATCTAACGTACTATACCCTATGTTTACATTTGCAGTGTGTTCATGGGTTTTCGTAATCTGCTGCTTGTCTGGTTCATGCATCTATCAGCACATAGTCCTAAACTTCAAGTGTCCGCAAAAAGCTGCAGCCTCTTCTGAGTGGGCATCATTTTGCCCCTGGTCAAACAAAAAGCCCCCGCCCAACATCAAATGTACTCCACCTGCCAGGTTCCCCAGGCAACGGCGAGAGCACCAGCGCAACCAAACACAAATGCATACGTAGACTCATAAACACATTTTGCAGGTATGCAAACATGGCAAAAAGAGGATGATGGGGTATGCACTTCTTCAGACAGGTCTGATCTAATATAAAAACAAATTCAGGATTTTATATTATAGTAACATAGACAGGTACACAAATAAAACAATTAATTCAATAGCATTTCTTTGTGAAAAAAGCAAAGAAAAGTACAAATAAAGGATAGTTTACCCGTTCTGCCTGCAGCATTCAGCACTGCTAAAGAGATCACTGAGAGTTCAGGGGTGGAATTTGAGCTGAAACAATTAGTCGTTTAAATGATTAGTTGACAGAATATATATGTTCCTAAGGCTCCTAACCATTTAATGGTATAATCACTAATCAGGCCAAATTGTCAAACATTTGGAAAGCTGGCTCAAGCTTCTAGTTCAAAGATAAATAAGATGGTATTTTAATATCTAAACAGTCACTTCATCAAAAGAAAACCCCAACAGACTTGATAATAAAAACAATCATTAGCTGGAGCCGGATTTGTACCTCATGCCGAATAGGCGCTCTACTTTGCATTTAAAGTATTAATCTGTGACCCCTTTTACGGTATTGTCCAGTGCAGAATACTGCATATAAATACCATTTGTATGAATAATGGGGCCAAGTGCATGAAATGAGAGACAACAAGATGATTAACAGACCAAAAGGAGGACGAAAAGGGAGAAAGTGGGGGAGGGAGAGAGATCCAGAGATGACAGAGTTTAAAGAGAGTTTTTGTGTAAATGAGGCAATTTCCTTTCCTACACTTACTGCCACACCACCTGCATGGAGAATGAGGCACACTCAAGAGTATATCTTTGATGTTGGTGCGTCTTTGTCCATGTCTTCCTCCAGTGCAACCTGTCACATGCTCTCTCCTTACGCATCCCCTTGTTCCTGGTTAGGGAGTAAATCCCTGCATCTCACATCCCGGTTGTCCCACCCTTCTCCCCCTTTCTTCCTCCCCCCTCTGCCTCTAACCCTCTCTAATTGCCTCTTTTACCCTCTAGCCTGCCCCAGTCCCACTGAAGGCTCTCTGTAGACTGCTGGGAATCCACATGGACAGGATAGGAAAGCTCATCCTGTATCTGTCAAGTGTCCCCGATGCATTAAGGCCAGTGTGCCACGGTTCCTCGGTGACAGAATCTCCCTGGGACACGAGACACTTCCTGGTGGACCGTGCTGAATAGATTAATCCTGGAGGAACTGGGAAGCTGAACAGAAATACTCACTTAGGAATTTAAGTTAACGCAGGACTGTGTTTATGATCGGTGCCATTGTAATTCATTTCATGCTCATCTGTTTAAGTGGCCTATATGGAATTTACTGCTAGTTCCCAGTTTGTCCGATCAAATCTGTTGAAGACAGACAAATCAAATCGGTCATATTACCTTACTTTTGAATAAGTGAAAATAACACCCTCTTAGCAAAATATGTATCAAAATACGTCACAGCCACTTCACCTTGTGATTAGCTAGCTGTGCGGAGGTGGGAAATTAAGCAGGGTTTGAACTCTTCTAGCTCTCTTTTGTCATTTGGTAAACAACTCTTTGTGGCATTTTACAACCGAATCCAACTCCATATTGCATCTCCTGTTTGGAACAACTTTCACACCAAAGGTTATTAACCAGTTGTGGTCGTGCATAAACCTGAATTTAACACTTTCAGTACAGAAGAGCTGACTCGTGCTAACAGGAGGGGTCTCACTGTACAAATGGTCAGTCACTGACGCTCCAGCGCACAGCAAGCTGTCTGTGTTGGTGTGTAAGCGCCCCAAGAAATCCGGTTAGTGCTGAAAACACACAATAACCCGGCTACTTAAGTGCTTGTGAAAGCACCAACTGTGAATAAAGACTGGTTAACTAAAGGAGGCTGAGAGCTGAGAGCATCGGGGCTGCAAACTGTGCGCTGTAACAGGTGCAGACAGAATGAGAGAGCAGTTATGGAGTGTGTGATCTGCTCGTCAGGCAAAAACAGACCTGCTGTTTGCCCTCCCCTCAGGCCTCTGTCTCTCACCCTCTCCCTCTTTCATTTCATCAACCTCCCTCCTCACAGCAGCAGTGGCAACAGCCTGTGTGTTGTCTCTGTGCATTTCTGTATGTTTGTCTGTTTGTGTTTACTTCACAACAGCTGGATATAGCTTGTACTCTTAAACCTCAATGCAGTGTGAAACATATACAGAGAGAGAAGTGTTGTCACTTGCATTTTGCAGATATGAGGCATAAAGAACATACGGATGAGCGTGATCTCACATATGCTGTTGATATATTTACATAATACTGTTATTGTTATACTTTTTCCATGTAAAGTGGTGCACATCTGGATATCTCCCAGCAGACTATGAAATATAATAACTAAGGGTATATGGTGTTGCTGACTGCAGGCATGTGCTGTATATCCATACGAGTGTGTACCTGAGTTTGTGCGAAAGGATGGGAGAGAGAGAGCCCACCACGCTGTGATCCTTAATAAGTGCACTCAGTGTACGATACAAATTCCTACAAGGTGGAGATAAATACACAGCCGCCCCTCCCCTCCCCATCCTTCGTTCTTTCTTTCTCCTGTCCTCCTACACATCCTGTCCCTTTCATGTGCAAAGCAGATGGAGTCAATTGACATGCTAATGAGACAAGGGCTGCTTCACAGCACTCCTGGAGCCACTTCACCACACAGGCACACGTGTATACACACAGACTGGATATTGGCATGCGCATTTCAGTGGTCCCCCACGCACAGACACTCAATCAAACCACCCATCCACTTACCCACACACAAACAATAACACACATGTATCATTTAATTAAAACTGTAAATTACTTTTTAATAAATGATGGAAAAGAGTATATTTTGGTGGATTTGGGACTTTACTGTAAAGATCCTGTCCCACTGGACAAAAACCCCTTTGACATCGGACTTTTGTTTTTAGTGGGAAACGTTATTGTTGGCCTTCATCGCCGAAAAAAGTAACTCTGCAGTAGACACGGTATTTAATGGTTCCACCTCTCTTGGGCAAAGACGAAAAAATGACACCAAAATCATCACACAAATTGTGACATGATACTATGTGACAAGGTGTGTAGATAATGAATCAAATCAACATGTATTTGGAGAATTATTTCAATTATTAACATACAAAACAAGATAATATCCTTGTTTATTGGCAATGGGAAAGGAGTCCATTGCGTATCATATAGTAACCAGGGACTTGTTGCTGACACTAACACAATGTAAGTCCCCCAAATCTCACCTCGACCACCATTTCTTTTTTTGGGTCATAACTACATATAATGTTTTAACAACGTTTTGTTCGACTATGTTAGAACAATTATGTGAATGGCAGAATGAACACACGCCCAGTGTGTGGGATGCAATACATAGTTAACACTGTATTAACGTAAAAACAATGTTTTAAGCATTTAGACAAGACAGGGTGCTATAATGTATTCATATACTATTCACTTCCTTCCTGATTAGAGCAATATAATAATGGGAACTGGTTGTTTTGGGGAGTAACCTATTGAATTAATAATCGTTCAAAATGATGTAGAATTGCAGACCTTTCAATCAAAGACCTTCAAATGTTGGGACATTCACCAGAAAGAGAAAAAAAGATACATTTGCAGTGCGCTTTTCTGCGCGTAGATGCTTGTACAGTATTTATCTCCAGTATTTTGAGCGTATGTGTATGTACAGTATCTGTCTACCACTAACACATTTTCTATCATCCATTTGAAGCTCTTGATGCCTCGGAGCGTCGCCGTGGAAAGCTCAGGTAGTTGATGGGTGAGTGCACTGAGCAGCACTCTAGGCCAGATTAACAGGTGACATTTACGAGGGTGTGAGGGCGGGAGCGAGTGTGCGAGTGGCGGGCCCGAGGACTGAGTGATATAGGGTCTCCTATCAGCAGACAGGAGTCAACTGCTCCCACTACTCCCCACCCTAAAGGGCAGGCTTTATGGCCACATTTTGATATATGCCTTTCCACACGGCAACTTTTATTTAGGAGCCCCCTGTTGAAGCCGCGTCTCCTCTGGCTCACTATTTATGAACTTATTAAAAGATCGGTTTGGTGTTATTCACTGGTTAGTTACATTTTATTGAAAATGTAATTAACTAACTAAATTTGACCTGTTCCCCGTTCCATTGTTTTGTTGCGTTTTCAACAGGCTCTAATTTTAAAATCAAATTAGATGCTAAAGTACAAATGAAAAACATTGTCGGTGAGTTTCTTATTTTAATGTTTTCGGTGTGTCTGTTTGGTTTTATTCATCTTATCATTTAAAAGACATCTGGTATTTATAGGGTTGCGATGATTTCATTATGAATACATTTGACAATTATTAAGCCTTCATTGTAAAAGAGAAAAATGCCCAATACAATTTCATAGAGAAAGGAGTCTATAAAGTGTACCTTTTATTCAAAACCTAAATATATTCTTTGTGGCACTTTATTTATATATATATATATATATATATAATATGTATGCAATGATGCATACGTAAAGAAAAGCAAGACATTATAACCTTAAAGAAGGTAGAACGAGCAAATGTTTGGCTATTTTACTCATAAAGTGACTTCAATGTAATTATCTGCACATTGACCAACTGACACTTTGAGCTCATAATGATGTGAATGTGAGTGCATTTGATTAAACTCCTTATATTTCTATCTCTAGTATGTTTAACAAGGTTCAAGTCATATCAGTGCATTCGACATCAGTTCGATTTCTGTGTGATGTTGCAAATAGTGCATTTTCTGCATAGTTACATACAGCAAAGGTATCTATCAATAATAATATAACACTAATTATTATATGCTGATTTCAGCCCTGTCCTCCAGCCCAACATGTGAGTAAACTCTGACAAACCAATCAAACGCTCATAACAGGGCCTGATTTACTAATGCCTTTCTTATTATCACTCTGACACAGTAATCAGGAGGTATTTAAATATTCATTGTGAGTACTGGCTGCACTGGGCAGTGATCTCCCTCCAGGAACAGGTGGAGGAGGAGGAGGGCCTGCTCTGCTCTGACCAAGGAGAACGTTAATCGGGCCCACAGGCGCTGGCCTGCTCTAAAGACATTATTTTAAGTACCGGTATTAGTACATTCTCTTTTATTCCCAAGTTTTTGAATTCTAATGCCATATTCTAGCCGACAACTCATAGCTGTGGTCACCAGCATCACCAACCTCTTCATTACCAACATCACACAAGTTTACAATTTATCATAAGTCTCTCTTTGAACCACCTTATTACACACACTTTCCCTGCAGAGTCAAAAAGATCATAGAATAACCAAAGCTGAATGAGTCATAGAGCAGGTCGTGTGTGTGTATGTGTATGTGTATGTGTATGTGTATGTGTATGTGTGTGTGTGTGTGTGCGTGTGTGTGTGTGTGTGTGTGTGTGTGCGCTCCTGATTGGATGGGCTAGATGAGAATACAGTCAGGCGTAGGTGCAGAGCAGAGGGGTGTTAATTTATGACTAACACTTAGACTCAGGATCAATTGCCAGTAAATGTCTATAGGCTCAGAGTGGTGAACACTTTAAAGTAGGGACTGCTTTAAACATAAGCGCCGTAGAGATACTTTGAACGACCACAATCTTTGCCATCACGCACATACATTTTTATTGTTGTTTTTATTTCCCGTGTATATTACTGCATCTCAGTTTTACAGTTTATGGTGAGTCCCAAAACAGTTATACTGCTGTTTTATAATTATGGGTAGGGGCAGTGACTGGAAAGAAATTAGTTGGGGGAAATGTTAGCTTAAAAATACAAAATGTGTTGTGTACTATCCAACTGCTCCATGGCCTTCCCATTGCTGATCTCAAACACCCTCAGCCTAAAAAAAAGTGTCATAAACAAGTACACCTACTTACAATGCTGGTTCAAATTGAGGTAGAACTTGAAAAGTATTTACTTCTTACTCTTTTTTTGGACAAAAAATACTTACTATTTTTACTCTGTAATGTATTTTATAATTGTTCACGTTTTAAATCAAGTTTATCTTAATGTGAGTTTGATAAGCTGGTGGAATTGGGCTTTTGTGATTTGCTCAGCAGCTCATTTATGAGCCTTCAAGAATTTAGTGTGACAATAAAGAGATGTTGGCAAGCTCAATGTATCCTCTTGTGCTATGTTGAATAAGCTAAATAAAGTTTACTACACTATATCACAATGAGGCAGTTATAGTAGTTGCCGCATACATTGCAAAAGACACATGTCATTGCAGTGACATGGTAAACCTATTGGTGAATGAACTGACTGCAAGGCCACAGAGAAAATACATTTATTTGAGTTTACATGCATATTTGACAACACATGGAGTGTGGACTGAACTCATGTGATGGCCACCTGTGGAACAACAGTGTTTCCTCTCTTCCCAGACCGCAGTGGCATTTACCGCTCTCAGTCTGCAGAATTTCCCTGAGCTGAATAAGCTCAGCATTTGCCTGGGAAAGTCTCTTTTCTTCTCCCCTGGGCTCTGTGAGAACTCAGGGCAATTCCAAACCATACAAACTCAAGATTGTGAGTGTATGCAAGCGTGATTGCGTGTGTGTGTGTGTGTGTGTGTGTGTATGTATGAATGTATGTCTGAGTGTTCATATGCCTCCCAGAGGGGCGGAGGTCAGTGTTTGGACAGTATCAGGTGTACAGGGTTTAATCTCCCCCTCTTATTCAACCTTCTCTCCAAGTTATACATCCTTCATTTGAAAACAAAGCACAGAGACAAGAAAGAAAGCTGAATAATAAAAGGACAACCTGTATGTTTCCAAAACTTAAGGACCCTTCCCTCTATAAAAATAAATCTGTCTCAGGTATCTGTGTCTCATATCTGACTAATGCATGCTATTGTAAACACTCTCACAGCGAGCCACGATAGGCTCAGGAAACCGCTGGGCAGAGGGAGCCAGAGAGATTGAGAAAATGTGTAAAAGAGTAAAGAGCGTGCTCCGAACAGTGTCGGTGTTGTATGTTCGGTGGGTGTTGGAGGGTTGGAAACATCAAACAGTCGGCCTCCAGGCCACCTCTGACCCGGGCCCTTTAGGGGTCAGGAGTCTCAGTAGATACTTAAACCTTTCTGCAGGGTTTTGACCCGTGCTTCTCCTCGACCCCGCCGTTCCCCAGCTTCGCCCTCCCCTTCCCGCTACGCAGCCCACCAATAATCCCCAGCCAATCAATAGTAACTGTTCTCTCGATAATTCATAACATTAACATACACTCAATGGCCCAGCGGATGGATGGGGAAGACATAGGAGGGCCATCATTCTAGTATCGATCCCCCTTAGAGGGAGTCGATAGGCGGGGAGGTGATGGAGTTATAGCCTCCTGGAGGTAGAGCCACAGCAGAGCCTCGAATAAACAGATAACACACACACACACACAGTTATCCTCTCATGCACACAGACATATGGACAGACACCGACACCAGCTTTCAGCATATGGGATGTACACATGTTTGTGTCCTTTGGTGTGCCATAGTGTCACTAACAAAGATAAGAGGAACCCCTTTTAATTACCCCCCTGAGCAGAAATCTGCTTCTTCATCACCCCTCCGTCTCTGCTATCTGACTTCCTCCTTGTCTCCACATCGCTCCCTCTGGTTTTCCTGCGTTCCCTTTGCTCCTCTCTGCCACTCCACAGGGCCCCCTGTCCCCTAAGATTTAGCTACCACCTTCGCCTTTTGATTTCATGTCCCCATCGCTCCATACCTCCCCAGCTCCCGTGCACTGCGTATCCCCCCATGCCTGTTCTACCTCTCCTCCGCTCAGAGAACCAGCCGCCAGCTAATCTTCAAATCATGTTGCCTTAGATGTCACAAAGTAATCTAAAAGTAACTTAAAGTATTGAGCATGCATGATGTGGATGTGCTACTGACTAGCAGTGAGCCATCATTGTAAACATACGTAAAATTAGAAAACATTAAATTGAATTAATTCAGTTTGTGTCAGACAATGATTTCTGAAGGTTAAACAAACATCTGAACCCATGCACACTATAACAACATTATAATTAGATTAACTTTATTGATCACAATTTGGATTTTTTAAATATAAAACAGAGCTTAACATTTAAATAGATGTCATATTGACAGTGAAAGATATCAATCTGTAGACTATGCGTCAAATATATACGAAAGGCCAATTACAGCTAATACAATTTAAAAGCAGGATAATATGTGTGATAATTCTGAATAAGGACAATGAACATGTATTAACACTAAATACACATTATATATGTCCTAATACTGCAGATGCCACACATCTGTGTTAGCTACAGCTTTGCCCTACAGTAGCCCACAATCCTCCCTCTATGGCTGAGCGTTTGACCCAAAATGCCTTGCCAGCTCTTTCTCTCCAGTCAGACAAATAGCACAGCCAGTAAACTCTTCCCTCCTCGGTTTCTATCTCCCTTGTGAGACATAAAGCACCCTTCACCCATTTCCTCCAGCTCCTCATCCTCACTTCCACCCCTCTCCCAAAGCCCCACTAGGGCCCTACGCACAGCACCCTGAAATATAGACTGGCGTAATGGCCCACTAAATTAACTCCTTGTAAGCGTGGTTTAGGAATGGTGGTAATTAGCATATAATAGGTGTGGGAGAGGAGGTAAAGGGCCAGGCCTGCCCTGGGGGCCCCGAGGCAGGGGCTGCGGCCCTCTCCTGTCTCCATCTCTAATAGCGCTGCAAAGTTCAGCCTTATAAACATGTCAGTGAGACGCGTGATTAAACGGCGCGGTCATTAGATAATGGATCCTGTACCTGTGGACTGCCTATTACTCCCATGTCAGGCCAGCTCAGCGCTACCTTGGCTACGTCTTCACACACACACATACGGACACACATATGAGTTAACTGGAGCTTCTTTATCCTAAATCTACATGCAGGAGAGAATAAGTAGGAGTGAAAAAAGAGAGAGGGAGAGAAAGAGTGAACAATCCCAGCGCAGAGCAGCACCCTGACTGATGTAGTTCCAATAATTGCAAGGCCCTGCTTTCTCATCCAAGTGCCTTTTACTTATTTAAACTGTTTGCTTTAAGCGCCACTGAAGCCAATTAGGGGAGGCATAATTCAATGGGGCAGGGAATGAAGGGAGAAGGAGGGCAGTGGGAAGGAGGAGGGGGGTGAAGAGAAGAGAGGACGCTGCTTTTCAGCCGACCCTTCATCATTTTACTGCTCTGTCCTCTTTATGCGCTTTTACTCCCACACAAGATTTGTCAGTACTTAACCTTTATTCTGATTATACCTTGCATTGAGACCCCTAATCTATCATAGGAGAAACACACATGTTATATAACCAAGACATAACTGAGAAAATTAACCAGACTATGAGAGAAGGGAAAGAGAGTAAGGAGTTGTGGTTTAGGGTTTTAATCTTGATGTTTAATGAACTACAACATCACCATAGACTACTACTACTTCCTGTAAGAACTGCATTCAGCTAGGTTGCTACTATCCTCTTAATTTCATCTGGGTTTCCACTCTGGTTTTGGGATGGATACTTGGCCAGTGAACTTATCCCTTGTTTTTCTGTCAAGGCACTCCCTTAAGAAGACCTGCTGGACTTGCACAAACAACAATGCTTTATGAAAGCCATTAAAGATAATGGTATTGCTCATGTTAACAAGCCATCAGTTATACAATCATACACAAATGCACACGCTTACACACAAGCTTACATCCTAATAAAGTGAACCTTTGTTACAGCCCCATACGTGTAACGTAACACTACTTACTCTAACAGGGTTTAAGACGGCAATACCTGAATCAGTCATGATTGGAAATGTGCATTAATATAAAAATGCAGGCAAATGGCTGTATAGACACATACTGGGTTGGAATATCATTCATATTTCAAGTTATAATATTAATATCCAAGGTCCAACATACTGAGGGAAAAAGACATGGAAAAAGGATAGTGTTCACGAAAGTAATTGTGGTTCCCTCTGAGTGGGAACCAGTGGATGAACTAGTGGCTACGATGCAGAACTCGAAATGTAGGTGGGACAGAGAGTAGGAAAGCACATACAATCATTTCAACGCACGCTTCATATCTATCTGCTACAGACATGTATCCATTCTTTCAGATTAATAAGAGTTGAAGCTGGTGGAGCAACATGGGCTGGCCCAGACCTTCACTCATTCTAACAGCCATTTAATAAATGTGATTGCAAATGGAACTTGTCACTTGCGCTGGGGAGAGCTGGCCAGTCAATACCTCAGCTGGCAGGTGCCTGGGGTCACATATAAGTCAGCAAGTGATGGATATGTATCCAATAATTGATGTAGGGCAGCAGTTATTGTCAGTTTGGCTCCTGCCTCTATTGCTTATTAAAAGCTGTTGGCCTTAAGTACCAGCCAGCCAATTACTGAGGGAGCGAGGTGACTGTTTAGGAGCCTAGACCCTGAGGCTCTCTGTTGAGAAAAGAAATTAACTAGTCTATTGTTTTAGTGTGTGCATGCCTCTCTGTATGTGTGCGTGTTTCATCTAAAATCCTGAGCGTTTATTTTTTCCAGTGAACTTCCTTTTAGTGAGGCTCCATTTCATTGTTCTACCAAAGTGGTTTCCTCAAATGTACATTTACTGTAATACAGTGCACATTAATCTGATGAGTGAACTCCTGCCTCTCATCAGGTCAAAATAGAACCGTTCCCCTCTCTATTGTTGTAGTTGACCTTGCAGGTTATGTCAGAGCCTGAGAAAAGGAGAACGTAGCAAACATCGCTGCTCCGCGTTGACCTGGTGACCTGATGACCTGGCCTTGCATTGCTTGGTTATTAATGAACTGGCAAGTTTGTTTCCAGTTCCTCTTTCTTGGTTCGAGGTTAACTCATCTGGAGATGAACTTGTATGTGCTGTTGTCCATAAGTGGGAATCTCCGCAATTACACAATCAAGAACAGGTCAACGTGTGGGCGACAAGCAATTTTCTCATTAATCAGGATAATGTCCGGACTTTTTTCATAGCTTCCCTTAGCACACAACAGGAGGTTGTTGTGTCAGATGCATTCTTAATAACAAAAAATGCTTGGTTTGGTTAGATCAGGTAGAAAGCACAACATGACGCAGATTAAACAACAATCCCGTAGCTGGTTCATAATTTGGACATCAAACAAAGAAGTCTCTTGCTGTTCCTCTAAAATGTTCAGCCTTTACCAAAAGAAATGTCTCCATACTGTACTTGTAATTGTCAGTACACTTTTCTGTATAGATGACCAAACTGATTACTAGAGAGCTGACAGGATAAAGGCTTGTTAATGTCCGGCTCGAATAAATCAGACATATACGTTTCTCACGTACAGCTCCTCTTGGTTAAGTCTAGATCACTTCAGGCTTGCATTGCACGTGTGACTGGGACGTGGTCAAACAAGCACATAGCAGCACTAAGCACAGCAGCACAGCTTACCAGCAGCGATCTTCCCAACACAATCTCCTCTCTCAATGCACAGAAAGGAGGAAGCAGAACGAGCCGTGATAACGCGCATCGCCGCAGGCCCTAACCCTAAGACTGTGGGGAGAGAGGGAGGGGAAACTTTGGATGTGACCGTGGCGTGTAGTAATTGTAAAACTCAGAAAGAGCTGCTGAAGCAGAATTCTGACATGTAGCGCTGCTTTTCAGTTCTGATCAAAGGGTCCACCAGAGCAGCAGCTGATAACCCAATCAATTCCCTCCTTTTGTTTTTCGCTGAATGATGCACGTTTAGCGCTAACCTCCAGGCAAAGAATGAAGGAAAGAAAAGGAGGGAAGGGTGGGAGGGGAGGAGTAAAGAAATAAGGCTGGTGGGATAGGAAAGTAAGAGGGGGAAGGCAAAGAGGAGATTGAAGACGATAATGTAAGAGTAACATTTGAATTCCAGCAAAAGTAAAAAATATATCTTTCTTTTTTTTTTTTAAGCAAAAGTGGGAACAAATAAAAGAAACTTAGCTGATCGTTGGGGAGTTTGATGGATCTATGAAAAGGTATTAAGATGTGCTGCAGGGGATGTGATGCGCAAAGGAGCCGATTAGAATATGAAATGTTTTAGCAGAGAGTGGAGTATAAAGGCAGAGAGATGGAGTACAGATTAAAAAATTACCTGTCGTCTGCTCTCGTCCTTCAGGAGCCGAACAGACTGAGATCCCCTGCCTAAAGAAGACAATCAGTAACAAGAGGGGGGAGAAAGTGTGCGCTTGTGTGGATGAGAAAGAGATAGGAAAAGACAAGGAGAGAGAGACGGATGCTTCTGTAAAAGTAGGAGGTCATAAAGATGGAATGAGAGTGAGAGAGAAGCTAATCATTACAGTTTGCAATGAAAAAGAGGCTTCTTAGACACCAATCAATCAATTGGTCAGGCAATCAATCAGTCTGTATTTAGTAGGCATCATGTCTTCTAGACAGGCTGGCAGAGACAGGGGGAAATGTATGAAGAGGAAAAACACCCACTTCAAGCTCCTGGAAAACAGACTTGCTGGATATTTGTAGAGAATCAAGCACACGCTGATTCAAGCCTATAGAGAGGCACAGCATGTTCGCCTTCAAAACAACTCAATATACTGCTGTAGTGTAAAGTCTCGCCAAGACAAACGGAAACACTCAAAAGAGAAATATCAGCGCAAAAATGCCTTCTCACATTAAGCCTTCATCATAGAATCAACAAAGGAGCAAATTCACACACATTCTGTTTTCACCACAGGTCTAACGAAATGATCATAGCTTGTCATGTTACCTATGCTAATTATACTGTATATTATATTATATGTACTATACTCACCGCTGCTTTTTATTCTTATTCGATGAGAAAAGAACCTAAGTTCATTATCAGAGTTGACGTGAGCTCAGTGTCTTGCTCACTATAAAGCCAGCCATCGAGAAGATTGCGTGGATGTGGATGCCTGTCACTTCCTTGGGGTCGTCCTTTACACACTCGAAATGATTCAACACTTCGGATTTCCTGCCTGACATAACTAACAAAATGACCAGGCGCATCTCTCAAATTTAGTTTGAGGGTTTTTTGGGGCTTGAGTGACAACAGCGTCCAGATGGACTAATCTTTAATGCGACTAATAGACTTATAAAACATTGCTCGACAAAGATTTTCTTTAGTGGACTAACGTTTTTATTCCTCGATGTGGCATCACTGGGTCCCTTTTTTGCGTGACAATGTTGTCAATGGAGCACAAGTCAATGCAAAACAGTGCATGTGGAATGAAAGGAACTCGTACAATGAGCCCTGCAGAATTCCATTTCGCAAATGTTGCAGTGGCTCTTTTAAAATGTAAGACTTCTGAAAACAAGAAAATACCATTTATTACCATGCATAAAGTTACAAATGTCATGTTTAGTATTCCATTTCTGGGCTTTCCCCAACTTTTGGGTTAAGGAGCCGACCAAGAATTACAAAATCCAAGTTTGAGTTCAGAAAGAAATCTATATTTTTTCTATGTCTTTAATTGAGGCATAAAAATCCCCCAAAAACAATTTTCCAAAAAATGTTAAGTAAAGTACTGTGTAAAATGTTTACAGAGCAATGAATGCATTAGTTAATAATATGAGTCTGACGATTGCTTCCCATGAGAACCTGGTGCTGCTTTGTGAACTGTATGGGGCCTGAGTGTTATGATCGTTGAATGTTCTAAAGGTAGTTGGCAGTGAGGATGTAATGAGGGTAAAAGGAATCACACAGGGAGGAACTGTGTGTGTCCAAAGGTCTCCACTGTAGGAGACTTCCACCCTCCTGCGTGGAGCCGGCCTGACGGATGGGGATTAAAAGACGCTAATGTGCACACGGGGGCCGCTGACCTTCCACAGAGATTGACTTTACACCAGTGGAAATGGAAGCCAGTAAATCAGCAAGCTGCTGTGGCGCTCGTCTCAACGCATCACTCCCTCCGACAGTGTCAGCCGAGACAGGAGCACATTTATCACAAACATAGGCCCAACACTGTGCTGTAGGTACAGCGCTGTCCCATCCATTTATCCATTTAGCACCGACTTTAACACCCACAACGTATAGCTACACAAATGAAGCGATGGACCAAAGCACAGACTGACATTCTAACACAGCAGGACATTTCTGTATACACACTTTACGAACAGAAAGAATACATTGTTTAATTTTCTAGTTTGAATGCCTTTTTTAACTTCCAATGCATTTACTTCATTTATAGTGCTCTGATTTTAATCTAAATGTCTTAATAATGGTGTGTTATCTTTGCAAACAGAGGACTGCAATCTGTTTTTTTGTTTTTTGTTTTTTGTTTTTTATCTGTGTAAGGGGAAGAGTCTTGCCTTTGTGGTCTCTGGCAGCGAGGCCTGGTTAGGGAAGAGGAACATCTGTGATAAATGTCATATCGAACCAAATGAGCTCTGGCACAGCGGGCCCATGACAAACTTCCTGCATGTGCTAATATGAGGATGGATTTGGAGCCAGTCAATTGCAAGCTGGCACACACACATACGCGTTTAAACACCGAAACACGCATGCGTAAATGGCCAAACATCCAAGTGAATGCACTTATCGTTATGTAGAGAGACATTTTAACACTTGTGATCGGCATAGAGACAAATATGAGCTTAACTTAAGTGTGAATGGACAGACACAAGAGGGACATGGAAGCAGCATTTATCTTTTCAATAAACCTACCCACACTGGCAAAGATAGACACTCACAGAAACATAATGTATATTCAGTGCATTGCTCTCCAGGCAGTGCTGGGAGTGTTATCAACAGTGGAGTTGTTTCGCAGTGGCAGTTGATAGAACTCATTCAGTCTTATTGACCAGTAAAGGGCCCCACAGAGACCGGAGTCCCTTTATAGACTGACCCTCAGCTTTCCACCATACACAGGCCAGAGGCTAGTGAGGGCCAGGGGGGCACTAATCCTCCCACAGGTCAGGGCCCCGGCCCACTTCAGCCTGCCAAAGCCCACTCCCAAGCCCAAGTGCGGCCCACTCCACTCAATACCCTTTTAATTGCATTGGGATGGTTTGCGACCTATCGATTAATAGGTGTATTTATGTCATCCCAGGCCCAGAGGCTACATTGTATTTCTGTGTGGCATATTCATTTATTTACCTATCTGTCCCGCCCCTCATGCATCATCCATATATCTATCCATCTCTCCTCCGAGAGCACTTCAATTCAAGGGCTCCCATAATTACTGCGGCCCTATAATTGAGTGCTTTGATTTAGGATTTTTCTGTTCCCTCTTCCCTGCCACCGCCATCACTCGCTCCACGCCTCTTCCAATGAAAGACAGAGGGATGAGATATGGAAATAGAAAAATGGGAGATGGAGAGTAGAAGATACCCCCCACCCTTTTTTTTACACACACACACACACACACACACACACACACACACACACACACACACACACACACACACACACACACACACACACACACACACACACACACACACACACACACACACACACACACACACACACACACACACACACACACACACACACACACACACACACACACACACACACACACACACACACACACACACACACACACACACACACACACACAGTCTCTCTCTTATCAGAATCTACTGTTTCTGTCATCCAAGAGGGGAGGGGTAAGTTGATAATTACTGAGGGAGATTCATGCAAATCGATGCCAAATTAAAGCATTATAAAGGCTTTTATCAGCTTTTCTTTTCCAAATTGAAGACGATAAAAACCCATTTGAGAGGCGGGAGAAATGGCCCCCCATCCTTTCATTTCAAAAAAAGAAAAAAGAATTGTAATTATGTTAACACCAATAGAATCCAAAACCCCTTTTCTTAACTCACTTACTCATTCATAATTAATTTCTTACAAAACTGGGCAGGAAGAACAATGCCATCCAGCGTCCCCTCCCCTCTCTCTATTTTCAGCAGAATAAGGGGGAGTGCAGGAGATATTGTTGAGTATTGTGACAGAGGGCTCATTTCCATACCTAGTCTAACACGAGGATCCTCTTGCTTCCTTAGCTTAGCTCTAACCGCCTCGGGGCAGCAGTAAAAGTGGGTCTGTTTAAGAAACAAAGGTGGGTGGACAAGGACCGGATGGTGCATCTGGAGCTAGGAAGGCCTACAGAAACTCAGAGTATGAGAAACGGAGACAGACGAAATTAGAAGAGATATCCTTGACCACGGACATTCCCTTATACCAAAAGAACAGAAAGTATACTTTTCCAACCACACAGCCAACAGACTTGGAGTCCGTTACCAAAACATGGATTTCCCTGCATTTACGTCACAACCCCTTAGTTCATACCAGCTTTAATAGTCCAAGGTTTTAAGTTGGAGGAGAAACAGGCCTACAGAGAAACAGATTGCTACCACAAGCAGACACAACAGAGATAAGGCCTCGAAGTGGAAGCGATTAAAGAACGACCGCCTGACAGACAGTCACCTCAGGGCTGTCTTGTTGATCTATTAGAGATTCAACGCTTCGGTTATAGGACGCTCAACAGCGACGTCTGCTCACCTCCCCCAACTGAAGGCTGTGACGAGACAGACCAAACACTCATGTTGAGGTGTAGACTGGGTGGGTGGGGGGGGAGAGAGATAACCTGTCACTCTACAGGGTCTTTACACGTAACACATGGTCGGCACATGTACATACATCAACCTTTGCACCGGAGCCAGTCTGATGTGTGTGATGTGTGAAAGACTGAGCTCTTAACTATCGCACACCGTGTCACTCAAACGCCAAACGCACACCATTTTCAGATTATTGACAGGCGATGATAAAAAAAAAAAAAAAGACACTATGTTTTTCTATCTATCTAGAAATTGATGAGAACACTGTCATTCACACTGATACACACACTTACACACACACATAGCTGCAGGGTTTTGGCCGAGCTGCGAATTTCTGCAGCTTTTGCTGTTTATGACCTTATTTGGCCTGTGTTCGGAGGGGTCAACAGCGCCAGACAAAAGTTGCTATGCTGCTAATCCAGGCTAATGTGCTGTTGACAACAGCCCAATTACACAGGACTCCTGCTGACAGAGGAGCAGGAGGAGGGGCCGGAGACAGAGGGTAGGAGCGATGAGGAGGGATGAGAAGGGGCTCGGAGAATAGAAAAAAGAAGGAAGACGACAAGAGAGTGAAACAAAGAATGGAAAAAGAAAAAAAAATACAATAAACATTTTTAAAGCTATATTGTATATGTATGTTTGTGCATGTGTGGTTTAGTGGCGAGGCACGCTGCTGTGCGAACACAAGCCTGCTGGGCAGCGAGACAGAGGGAGACTTGGTGAGCGGGGGGGAGCTGCAGGGAGCCTCATTACACGCAGCAGGAGCCTCACTCTACCTCATCACTTCTGGCTGTATTGGGAACAACCACTGCTTACCACACACACACACACACACACACACACACACACACACACACACACACACACACACACACACACACACACACACACACACACACACACACACACACACACACACACACACACACACACACACACACACACACACACACACACACACACACACACACACACACACACACACACACACACACACACACACACACACACACACACACACACACACACACACACACACACACACACACACACACACACACACACACACACACCTCCCAGTTGAGCATCAATTAACTAAACTGCTTTGGTGGCGGACACAGACAGGTTCATAACTTAAGTCACAAATCTGTAAGGATCATCATCGATCATTACCTTCAAAGTATGAAATACACAAGAACATAAGTCTTTTGTGTGCTAAAGTTAAGTGATAAATTAAAGATAGAACAAGAAGGACTTAGTGGAGAAACAATGCATGCAAAGGCCTCCATACAGGGCGTGACACTCAAAGGTAAAGTGTATAATTTGGGGAAATACGTTTATTCGCTTGTTTTGGCGAAAAGGGGAGGAAAAGATCAATACCACTACCAAATGTGTCTGTAAAATATTAAGCTACAACCAGCAACAAGTTTGTTTAGGTTACATTACAGAACGGGCTGGACCACGGTCCTCTGCTTGGAGACAATCCCCCAGTACATGGGCACCAGCTCCACCAATTTAGCAATAAGGCAGCCCAACAAGATGATGAATATTTTAATGAATGTGAATATTAGGAATCCTGAATGATAGGTCACCAGATCCCAATCCAACTTTGGGAAATTGGAACAATGTGCCAGACAACGGATTATCTTTTACAAGAATTGTGATCATCTCTCCAGAAAGTGTGTAGGACCTTATCAGACATTATCATGAGCCTTTCTGGATCTGATCAGTTCACACCTGGCATTAGAAACTCTCATCAAGATCATTTATGATAATGTGGATTTAGTGTAAGGTAGGCAAATTACATCTGCTTAAAGTAATAATGCTCTCTAATCAAATTGATGCTATACAACACATCACCCAACAAAGAAGGGGGAGCTAAAGAACAACTGGCTGGGAGAGATAACATAATGAATTGGGAGCGACAGCCATTGGCTGAAATACATGAAACATAAATGCATTTTAACACACACACACACACACACACACACACACACACACACACACACACACACACACACACACACACACACACACACACACACACACACACACACACACACACACACACACACACACACACACACACACACACACACACACACACACACACACACACACACACACACACACACACACACACACACACACACACACACACACACACACCTCATCAGCCCACCAACAACAGCCCTTCTCAGGGCCACAAATCCAGAAACATAAATCAGGACTGGCAGGAAAATGAGGCTTGAGGAAATGGAGAGAATGAAAGGCGGACGAGAGAGAATGGGAAAGAGGGGAGGACAGTGAAAAAAAGAGAGATAGTGGATAAAACAGGCAGGAAATACGGAGAGGAAGTAGGATAAGCATCAGGAAGGAAAGAAGGGGTGAACGGATGGAGTGGTGAAACTGAGGTAAGGGCAAGGAGGAGCAAGTGAGCATCTGAGAGAGAAAGAATTAAATAAAAATGCAATAAAGCAGCCGGTGTGAAATCAATCTGCTTAGAGTTTTGTTTAATAAAAATTCATGAAGGGCTGGTGGCCGAGAGCTCATGAGAAATATTGGAGGCAATGTGGGGGACGCCAGACTCAGAGGGGAGGATAGAAGGGAGGGGGGGGGGGGGTTGCTCATGTCTCTGTTGAGCGTGTGTGTGAGTGTGCTTGCGTGTGTGTGTGTGTTTGCTTTTGGCTGTTTATCTGTGTGTTTGTTTTGACATCAGTGTGAGTTACAGGGCTGCAGTGAGTCTGCGAGAGAGGGGACAAAGAAGAAAAGGATTGAAGGTCTTCATAATAACAGCCTTTACAGTGGAGAGGATGAAAGGAACTGGGCAGTAAGTCATGGTGTCTGCCTCCACGTCCGTGTGTGTGTCCGTGTGTGTGTGTGTGTGTGTGTGTGTGTGTGTGTGTGTGTGTGTGTTTGTGTGTGTGTGTCCGTGTGTGTGTGTGTCCGTGTGTGTGTCCGTGTGTGTGTCCGTGTGTGTGTCCGTGTGTGTGTGTGTGTGTGTCCGTGTGTGTGTGTCCGTGTGTGCGTCCCTGTGTATGTGTGTCCTTGTGTGTGTGTTTGCACGTCTTTGTCCCCTTGTCACTCTTTCTTTCCTTCCGCTACTTTCCTCATCAAGGCCTCAGAGTGTGAGGCATGGCAGGGTTATACTAACGTGGTGTAAATCTCCGTCTCGCAGGCTGGTCAGTAGTTTATGTGTCGTCCAGGCTGAAGCCCGATGTCTGTATGCCAACAGCACGCATAACCAGGGTCCTTCTGTTAGCCAGAGCTAGACCTGTACTATTATCGAAACTGTACCTTTTCAATAAACAATAAAAAAACAAGGTGAACATTAAATATCATTCTAACAAACAGACTTTTACACACACAAAAATAGTAGACAGAAGTGCTGTTAAAATGTATTCAGGCTGCAAAGTAAATGATTTAGAGTGAAAATATGTAGAAATAATAATTTTCTCTAATCATTGATCTATCATGTTGGCTATAAAATGTCAGAAAACATTCAAAGTTCCTTGCTACACTTTCCCTGAGTCCAATACGATTTAATTGCTTAATTCAACCAGCGATCCAAAACCTAAAAATATTCAGTTTATAATCAGTTACAACTAAAAAGCAGCCAAACATTGCATTTGAGAATACCTCGATTAAAAGGTACAAATATCAATAAGTCCAGTAATGATCCAGATGATGGAAACTGTCAAGACTATTCAAAATGAAATCAAAAAAAAAAAAAAATGACATCTCAGTAACAGAAAATGTCACAATTATTGAGCAAAGTTTTGTCAATTAAACAAAAGGACTGAACTTTTTTTCATTCAATCTTGTTCTGCACAGTACCCCCAGAAAATGCAAAATGAGATAACACAACAAAATGGGCCAAAGGTCAGGATGGGGGAATACTTCTGCAAAGCACTGCATACAGGATCCAGCTGCAGGGAGGCTCTGCATGCTCTGAGGTCTTTCATGACCACACACATGACCACACACACACACACACACACACACACACACACACACACACACACACACACACACACACACACACACACACACACACACACACACACACACACACACACACACACACACACACACACACACACACACACACACACACACACACACACACACACACACACACACACACACACACACACACACACACACACACACACACACACACACACACACACACACACACACACACACACACACACACACACCTCTTGCATTATTTCCTCATCCAGCTGCCAATACAGTCGATGATACATAACTGTTGATTTTTACTGTAAACACTTGTATTGCACGTTGTTTAAGAATACAGCCTGAATTCCTGCAGTCTGATCTGATGCAACACATTCTGCAGAATCTCCAGGGCCGTTACCGGCGGATACCGGCTGCTCGGCAGGTCTGAGGTCAGATAGCAGGGGGTCAGGACACAGTAATGATTTAGTATTTACAGTCATGAGACGTACGGGTCAGGGCCAAGACAATTTAGATAATAACTTTTTATTTCTGTCCCCTTCCTTCCCTTGTTTCCTCCTTTCTTTTCCTTTCAAGCACTGAACGTAGAGTAAGAAAGTAAAAGCTTCCTGTTGAACTTCCTGCACTTCACCTTGTGTTTTCTGGGCAAAGCACACCAACAACTGTGTATTGAACTCAGACGTTATTTCAAACATTATGTACAATTGTAGTTGCATTAAATGGTAATAAAACACAAAGCAGCAGAGTCCAGTTGTCTATTCAACTCCTCAGTTTACAAGCACAGGCAGCTCGTCCTCTCCAAGGCCAGACTGTGCTGTTTACGCACTTACTTTGCAATGGGAGTCCTGTTATGGTAAGACGTGAAAGATACAAGAGCTAGCATCAAACTGCCTCCACAAAGATAGTAACATTATGTAATGCTTAATGAAATCAAGCTACAGGTCCCACCCATTATCCTGGAAGAAAAACTCAAGGTCAATCCAGAGCTGACTACTGAGATTTCAATTCAAGAATCAACTCCTGGAAACTCTCTCTCTGCTCGCTAGTTTTAGTCCAACACATGAAGGGAGACAACATATTACCAAATAAAACTAATCAAGAAAACGTTGGTTTAATGTTCATAAACACCATAACATATATTCAGGTATAAAACCATTTGTCATATTAAAAAGGTTCAATTTAGGATTAAGGGGTTATTTCGACTTTAAATATGTGTTTTAACATGGAAAAAAGTAGAATAGAAGAAAATCGAATAAAAAACTAGGGATCCTATCCAAGGTCAGAGGAGTTAAATACTTCCATCTACCTTCTGTGTAAAACTGATTATTTGTTTCAACAGACACTGGGTGTTTCTCAATGTCGAGGACGCTTCCTTGGTAGGACATGTCTTCCGAGTCAGGTCCTTCAGAAGCGAGACAAGAATCCTTCCTAGCCTCGGAAAACGAAGTATTGCGGAACAGGCTAACAGGTGTGCGTCATATGCGAGGCCCCGCCTTAAATGGAGCGCGATTTCCGCCAATGATTTTGGAAATTGGTCCGTGCGCAAAGCATTGTGGGGATTTTAAGACCGGAGGATACACATGTGCAGCCTCGAAATTTCCCGCAATGAAGGATGCCGGCCTCGGTAGAATTCCAAGGATCCTGGACATTGGAACAGTGTTTCGGCGGGACTCGATGACGTAGCATCCTTGAAATACTGGCTCTGGAGGAGCCTTCCTCGACATTGAGAAACACCCACTATATCACTTACATTTTTTTATTATTATCTTTATTTGTATTCAATTTTATCGTCATTTTTTGTGAATCGTGTTTCTAACTCTGACCCTGTTGCTGCTATAAACGCCTGAATTTCTCCACGGGGATAACTAAAGTTCCATCTTATCTTATTTCTTATTACTCAATTTCAACGCTACAAAACAGCTTTGCTTATCCCTCTGCACGATTATTTTAAGTTGGAAAACTGCCCTGCCCCCCACCGTCCCCCACGCGTCTCCCATGAAACTCTGTCCTGTTCCTTGTTAACGCCTGGCCCTGTCCTGCACACTCCTTCCTTCCTGTCCCATTGTCAGAGCAGGCTGGGGGAATCCCTGCACTCGGATATGAGGCCCTTTGAAACCTCCTGATCTCTGATGTCCTCACCCCGACCGATATTCATACGGATAAGGGGCCTGCAGGTGAGGGACAGGACATTATTTTCTGTCTCCGTTACACACACACACACACACACACACACACACACACACACACACACACACACACACACACACACACACACACACACACACACACACACACACACACACACACACACACACACACACACACACACACACACACACACACACACACACACACACACACACACACACACACACACACACACACACACACACACACACACACACACACACACACACACACACACACACACACACACACACACACACACACACAGTGAGTATCGCAGAAATAAAAAGGACAGGGAATGAGAGGCTAAGGGGTAAAAAGAGAAAGTAAAAGGTGAGACGAAAGAATAAAGGATGAGGACAGCATTAGGATAAAAAAAATAATTGAATGTTTATAATCCCAAAAGGACTTTAAACCTAAAACAACTGAAGAGAGAAAGAGGTAGAGAGAGATAAATGTAGCACGTAGACAGACTAATGAAGGCAGGAGGTTGCTCCTTGACAGCTGTAATGAATAACACTCAATACTATTAATTGGTACAATCGCTGTTCATTTAGCGAAATCACTATCAGGGCTACGTGAGAGTGGAGCTGAGCATCACAGTGCAACTGAACTGAAACACCTTTCTCCCCATTCTCCTCAGCCTTTTTTTAACCTCTTCCTCCACTGCAGCCAAGAGGACATGACCGTCAGTGTCCTGAGCTTTTTCCCTCCACTTTCACCCCCCACAACACTGTAAACTCTCACTTTCCCTGTCATTAACTGTCCCATCTCAACCTCCATTTCTCTGTCTCCACCAGCTGCTGGGGACAGTGTGTAGGCTATTGCTTTAGCGATGTACTAATAGCAGGAGGGTAATTGTCTCAGACCGTAACGTGTGATGGTTGAACATCAAACCAAACTGCTCAGCTTCCCCTGCTGCTTCCCGACTCCACCTGAGACAAAAACCTACGTCTGCACTTTTATTATATTCTAAGAAGGGAAGGAATAGAGGAAATACGTCTTTGTAATCACCAAGATAATTATTATACTTTTGAAAACCCCAATACAACTACTCCTTAGTCTCATTTTGGCAGGGCTAACTTAAACAGCATAAGGAGAAGGAAGAAGACCCCCTCCTTCCACCTGGGCAATTAAAGTGGTAGCCAATTAAAATGAGCGTAATAGCCCCTGCCGGGTGAGTTGTTAAACAAGATGGGGGTTATTGTCCTTGGAGGAAATGGCCCAGAACTCAAGACATCTTCGCTCTTCTGTTCGATACACCTGCCCCTCCTGCTCCACGCTGCTGTCCAAACTTTGCTGCAACACAATATCTTTTTTCTTTTATTAAGCCGCCAAAAAGCACATACTTTGGCATCTTTCAAATCTGCCACATTTGCCAAGTTCAGGCAATAAAAAGAGACAGAAGCGGAAGAGGGTCTGAACTGGTTCAATGAATAACAGGGATGAGTTTCCACCTCCACAGGCCCAGTTTCAGCCATGTGTGTGTGGGAGAGTGCGTAGAGATGACAGGAAGTCTCCTCCCCAGCTTCCTCTGCGGCCCTTTGCTCAAACCAGCTTCTCTTTAATGACCCTTATGTAAGCAGGACTTGTGTGGGAAACACATCTGCACTATGAGACCCGGTTAACTGCAGGGGACCAATGGTTCAGAATAAAAAGATGATTTAATAATAATGAGTTATAAAAACAACCACTTTATCACACATAGCACGTTTTTTTGTGCTGTTTTTGCAGCCAACATGGCACCGCTGTGGCAGATTAGTTTTTTCTGGCTAGGTGCGACACTGAGCATGTGTGAATTCATCACTCCCATGCTCTAATGTCTCAATCTCAGGAGATTAAGGGCCTAATCAAGCCAGCGTCTGCCCTAATGGGGGGGAATTGAAAGATAGATATGTCGCTTTACACAGCTGATTAACCAGCAGACTGTGTGTGTGCGTTACGTGTGTTTGAGTGAAATGTCAGTAAACATTTTAGAATCTTTCATTAGAACCCAATTAAGCTGATCATGATTTTTTTTCTCATGTACACAAAACAATAACTGAGCAATTGATTTGCCTGTGGACATGAATAAGTATGCACATATTGTCATAATGTGTTAACTGCTGAAGGCATATGTAGATTAGAGCGTCACACTTTCTCTTTAACGCGGTTTGTTGTGCTACTTCCAGTAATGTGAAAAAAATGCTGCCTGAATAATAATAACAATCATGTACTATACATCTTATGACAACAATTATGAAATAATCATATTTGAGGAGATTATTCATCAAAGAATTTAGTCAATAAACACATACCAGAAATACTGTACGTTGTCATCAAAGTTCTAAGGACAACACCGATATTTGGGAGAATACAAAAATCTGAAATAGATAAACACTTTAAATATGTACTCCTCAGTGCTCTGTCGCTGTCAAATAAGGGGAATAAAATGTTGTCAACCTACACTCTAAATTATAATTATTAATATTTGTACCAACCATAAAGAGTAAAATTCCACCAGAACATTTAAGAATGTCCCATTCCCGCTTTTTAGAAATACAGTTTCACATTGTTAGATTACAATCTAGGTCAGATTAGCCATTAAATCACTTTTCTTATGGCACAATGTAAACAATCAGACCTCTGCCAATATCTGAATGATGCACTAAATGTTTGATTGATGAGCTCCAAAACGGTATCTTCATTGAGCGATAACTGCTGTGTCAATAACAAGTGTTTGATAGATTGCTAATAAGTGCTACTAAGCCTGTAACAAGTGAGCTGTTGCTGTGTGTGTATCTGTTGCTGTGTGCGTGTGTGACTGTGTATGTGTGTGTACATGTGTTTGTGTGTCTGCAGGGACCTGTCAACCTATCAGCCTTATCAGCTGGGTGAGAGGTCTGCATGGCGTCACTGAATATCTCCTCACCTCCCGTGCAAACACCACGGTGTCACAGCGTATCTCCTCCCCAGGGGAGTGCGGAGGGGCTAAAGAGTGGGCTGCACACTTTATGAGGCGAAATAAAGAAACATATGGAAGGAGGACAGGCGAGGAAGGTGTGTATGGGTGCATATGTTAGGATGGGAGTGTGGTAGGGCGAGTGCGAAAGTAGCAGAATGTGCATATAGGTGCGAAGGGGTGCAAAAAGAAAGTGTTTTGTGTCAATATGTGCTGAAAACGTGGCAAATAGAGTAAGATAGCATGGGTGTATGTGAAAGAAAAAGGAGGCTGGTGTGTGTGCGTGCTTGTGTCTATGCGAGACACACAGAGAGCAGCGGCCTATGCAGTGTGGTGGAACTTCTCTCATCTCAGCGCATTTGGTTTGCTCCCATTCTTCATTAACTCCATTAACAGATGAGCCGCGGCGATTAGCGAAGCTTCCCGCTGATTCAGCTCTCACACCCCCACCCCCCCTCTACCCCTCTGTCACTACCCCGTTCCAACACTCCTCTTCCCCCCCCCCCCCCTCCTCCTCCTCACGTCTAGGGGGCTGTAAGACCATTCAGCCCAAAGTCACAAGGAGAAATGTACAGAACATACATGCACAACCAGACTGATTAGTGAATAGAATATCATGCAAAAATAATCAACGCTTTCTAGGGTTTTAATAACAAGGCATTTCATAGTTTGCCACTTAAGCCACGATAAGTTAAACACCCGGGTGTGCGCAAAGGGTCATAAAGCCGGTCTATCCCTCCCTGCAGTGCATCTTTATTCAGCTAACAATTTTTACTGCTCCGTGCCATCTTAAAGCCCTCTGCTCCTCCAGCGGGCGGTGCCAAGGGGGCTGTCTGCCTGCCGTACACTGTGCCATTAGCAACGGCTGGCTCCTTAGCCAAGAGGAAAAGGGAAAACAGGCACTGATTGCCAAAAGGTACTTTAGAAGAGGGAGAGAGGAAAGTAGAAAATAAACAAAGAGAGGGACGGCGAAGGAGATTTTCCTTTTATTCCCGAGCATCTGCTCTATAACAGTCCCAATTAACAGATAAACATTGCTCTGTTAACCCCCCTCCCCTCCCTCAGTGCAGCCACTCACAGAAGTAAAACAAAATTAAGGAGTATCAGGTTGCCGTTGACTGACTCAGCAGCGATTTGGATCTTGTTAACGGCTGTTTCAGGTGCCTCGACATACACTCGTCACATTTCAGATGACAAATCTCTCGAAAAGACAAATGATAGCATTTGTCCACCTGAGCGTCAAAGAAGACCGAGGTCTCACTTCTGACTTTCGAGCAGTAATAAATCATACAACAAAGCAGCTGCCACTCAGAAATCTTCCCTTCGTCTTCCATCTGAGATCTGAAAGGTCGTTGCAACCGTTTCGGCGCTTTGGAAACAACAACAACCACAACAACAAAAGGACTTTAAAATGCATAAACATGGGTTTCTTAAGGGGCTTGGTGGATGCTTCCTGGATGGATCAGGACACACACGGTTACAAACCCTCGCCTTTTTTTCCCGCTCCATCTTCATCTCCAGTGCTCTGGTTTTGCATCATGAAATTAATGACCTGCCAGTTGACTGAAGTGAGGCTGTTTTTGTGTGGTGTGCGTGTCTGTGACTGGATGTCTGTACAGCTGTGCACACGTTTAGGTATCATTGAGTGTGTGTGTGCAAATGCTCATTTACATATGCCTTTGGTTGTCTCTGTGTGTGTGTATGTGTATGTGTATGTGTATGTGTGTGTGTGTGTGTGTGTGTGTGTGTGTGTGTGTGTGTGTGTGTGTGTGTGTGTGTGTGTGTGTGTGTGTGTGTGTGTGTGTGTGTGTGTGTGTGTGTGTGTGTGTGTTCCAAGCATTGTGGTGGCCTGAGGATCCCACAGAAGAGCTCTTTCTGCCCTTTCTGACACAAGGCACTTGCTATAAATTATTGACACTCCCCCACCTATCTTCTCATTTCCCTCCCATCTATCTCCCTTTGCCCCCCTGCACTCATACCCTCCACTTCCTCAACACACAAACACTTAAAAGGGGGAAATCAACCTCTGTTTCCCTCCACAGAGCCTTTGTGAGGCAGAGAAACAGGCCTGCTGGTTGAAGCCTTTCACATTGCTCCTGTCCTGTTACTCTCCCTGCAAATCAAAGCGCTGACTCGAAGCACCTTACACAGGAAGCTCACCACATACATACTCCAGACAAATTAATTGTACCTCTCTACGCGCCTCCGTCTCCATCAACCTCTCCCCGTTTCACCCCCGCGCTCCATCAGTCTTCACGCTGAAGACGAGAGGAGCTTTGCCATCTGGCTGCGTGTCAAAATAATATCATTTAATTTGTTACATGATTAAATGGCTTCTTTTCACTGGGAAGCTCTGACTCCTAAAAAGGTACTTCCATGCTCTGTGTATCATCTGCTCCACTCGCTGTGGTTTCCACACTGCACTATGAGATTTCTTTGTCCTGCTGTACACGACAAAGCGATGGCTCTTTGTCTCCCTCTCCTTTTGTCTTGTTCTGACTGTCTTGTTTCGGGCCATTTTCAGACACCGGCAGTCTAACCTTCTCCTTTCCTACAGGCTCACATTATTAGGGTCCTAAATACAACAAAAGGCCCGCATAATAGAGCGCAAGAGGCACATTGGACAGTGTAAGGAAATGGAGCAGGCTTCCATTCTTCTAGTGACTCTTGCATGTCTCCTATATGAATAAGAGGCATGGCTAAACGTACTGCATAATTTGTACTTTTAATGGCAGAGCCTTCCATTCCTGTGACATGACTTAATCAATAACCAGGCCTGTCGCAGTCTCAGCCCAGACTCGGCTGGCGTTTTATTAATTTTGAACAGGCACACTAACTAGGCGTATGCTAGCGAGAGGCATTTCACACAGGATAATAGGCACCCTGGATTGATAGGTTCATTCCATGTATGCTCAAACCCTCATCCCTCTCTTTTTCCCCTATCTATCTCTCTACCCCCTTTATCTCTCCCTCTATCTCTCTTTTCTTTCCCTCTTTCTGTCAAAGAGTGATTTAGGGAGTACTACGGGACGTCTGCGTGTGCGTCAGCTGAGGGAGGAGGGAGAGATGGATAAATAAGAAGGGAAGCAGGGATAAATAAAGTGGACAGAAAGAGTGAGACTGAGGTTGTGACAGATAGTTCTTGTCTAGATAATGGAGAGCCGTGACTTACGAGGGCCCAAAGTATCGCTACATCCGCCTCTCAGGTGGTCCAAAAACACTCACACACACTCGCACCTGCACCTCAGGGGTCAAGCTCTTTTGATAACACACATGAAAATGCACAGTTAAAAAGATGATATGGAATAAAGGCACATCTCATGTAGAAAGACACATAAGCTCACATGAAATATGCAGAGAGGATACATTAGCCTGCCACACTGATCTGTCGCCCTATGACACCAATCAATTCAACATTATGCACGCCCAGAATGACATCACTTGAAAAGAGCAAAGCACGAACAATAAGGCCAACAAAACATCCAAATATGCCACTATGGGGAAATGAAAAGAGAAATAATCATTGATATCTCTAGTTATGTAAAATATGGCTTCAAGTTCTTTGTGTGTGTGTGTGTGTGTGTGTGTGTGTGTGTGTGTGTGTGTGTGTGTGTGTGTGTGTGTGTGTGTGTGTGTGTGTGTGTGTGTGTGTGTGTTTCAGAGGCACAGAGCCGCACATTTCTAAAGACAATAATAATAAAGAAGTTCTTGTCAGCTTCACTCAAGACAAAGAAACATTTCTTTCATTGGATGACGACATGTCTTGTTGACACCGTGACCCAGTTTATTGCTGAAACTCACACCTACTCTGACCTGTTCAGGTTTTACTCACAATTACAAATAATGGGAAAGGGTGAAAGGTTGAAGTTATCATTCAGTCATGTATCTGGTCTCTTAAAGCTCTGTGTTTCGACTCTACCATCAGATAAGACAACTGTCTGGCTCTTCAGATGCTTGCTACTGTACCGTGAACTTCTCACACGTTTCCACTGTTGTCTAAACCCAATAGCAATGTTAAGAAAGAAGTAAGAGTGGACCATAACAGTGAAGTTGCAGGTCGGACGGTTAAACGATCAGCAAAAACTCAATACAAAGCTTTCAAAGGTCGACCGGAGTTGATGATTTAAAACATTATTTGCGGAAAGTTCATCACTACGAGCAACCACTTTCACACCATCTGATCGTCTTATGATAAGTTGCTACTATATAAATATTGATAATAGCTGCTTAAGCCTTTTAAAAAGTGATCTTTGAAACGTTCAAGTGCACGGTGGACAGATAACTCCAGTCCTACTTCCTGCTAAGCGTCACTTAGTTGCTCTTATCTCTTCGTGTGGCCTTGAGGATGATCACATGGACAATAAGCACAAAATGTCTCCACTGTGTTGTTGACACTGTGTTTATCTCTGACCAAATACAGCTCACGATGAGGGTGGAAAGTTCCACCATCGTCATGTTTTGGACGCTTGTCGTGGTGTATTTCCGCTTGTAGGGCCGAAAGCAGAGAACTAAACATTTAGCCCCTGACACGGGTACGTCTGTGAATCATCGTGTTGATAGGCCCAGGGACAGAGGGAAAGAAAGACAGATGGATGAAAAACAGCAAGACGGGGGGAGGGGGGGTGTTTAATAGATACTGTAGGTTTTGGTGGAGGGGAGGAAGAGAAAACAAGGATCATGTGTTTACCAGAGAGGCCGGAGAAAGAAGGAATGCCTCTCGAGATGAGTCAATATTGTTGACAGCCTCCTCATTCTCCTCTTTCCATCAACACCACACAATGAGCAGCTTATCATACTGGCACGACGCAATAATCCAGAAATCACAATAGTCAATAACTCCGCACGCAGTAAGCTGTCTCTTGCCTTGACACACAGATTATTGGAGGCAATATTTGGGGTTTCTGCATGATACAGGTTATGCTCGGCTGCTCTGTTGTTTCTGGGTAAGTTATATCTGGGAAGACGTTGCGCAAAGACTACCATTGGGAAAGTGCATCAGTTCGCTGTCCAAGAATTCCTATCATTCCTCTGCCCAAATGAGATGTTTGTGACCTTTGTGTTCTGGTATGTACCACACAAACACCCACAAAATTGCCAACACACACAACTATACACATGACTCTTGTTGTGCTAGAATGACTCACATTCAGCTTGTTCTCAGGACTCTGTTCCCTGTCCGGAATAAAATGTCTCGGCCTCCGATTATTAGACTTTTAATTGGGACATAGTCAAGGTTTGTGTTGCAGACAGTACAGTCCATTCTCCTTTATACTGGAGGTTTGCATACACACTGGTCTATCTGATTACTAATCATACTTAAAAGGGTCAGTTCACCAACATTAAAAACATGTTCCTCAAGTGTCATCTATTCATGTAGAACGTTTCAGGTTTTTTTTACAGGTTTTGAGACAATATTCTTCGAGCTTTCAGCTTCAAACCCAATAAATAGGAGGTCAATAGAATACGCAAAGCATTGACCAATTAAATCTCTCTCAAGAAGTAGTACTTAGGATATCACCAAAGATACAGTGTCAAGATGTTCCATTGGGTCAATAGAAAGTAGTTAAAAAATGACAATGACATTTAAAAAAAAAAAAAAAAAACGACATTTGTTTACTTTTGGAGCAGCACCAAGCTTCAAATGCTGGCCAATTCTGATTATCAATTGATTATAAGAGTAATTTCACATGCAGAAATACCAAATGCCTCTACAACAGTGGTCACCAACCGGTCGATCGCGAGTGTGGTGCGGGTAGATTGCGGACCGTTAACAAAAAAAGTTAAAAAAGAAAGAAAAAGAAAAGAAAAATAATAATGTTTGAAAAATATGTTTTTAGATTTAAACATATCATCCACCACCCCGTTAGCAGGTGCCACTTGATTGACGTATAGTTGAGACACTTCAATAATATAATTAACCATGAAATATGCACAGAGGATACCATGCTTTATGTGAACCTCATCAAGACACAAGAGAGGATGGCAGGACTGCAATTTCCCGTGTTCAGTGAATGCAACAGAGGCAAGACACCAGACCAATCAGAGAGTTGCATGGAAATACACGTGTGCTTGTGTCATTCAAGCTCGTGTGTGTGTGTGTGTGTGTGTGTGTGTGTGTGTGTGTGTGTGTGTGTGTGTGTGTGTGTGTGTGTGTGTGTGTGTGTGTGTGTGTGTGTGTGTGTGTGTGTGTGTGTGTGTGTGTGTGTGTGTGTGTGTGTGTGTGTGTGTGGCAATAGCACATTTAGTGTGATAGAGAGAGGGCGAGAGGGAGAGTTCGCTGCACTAACGGACATAAGGAGCTGTTTCCACAACAAGCTGGAGGAGAGTCTTCCCCTGTCAGACTGAGGGGCTCAGGTGAGCTAAAGGACTCTGAGTGTTTAGATTAGAACGGTTTTGTCACTAATTATTCAAAAGATTATTTCCGCGGTACACCTTCATATGATCATTATAGTTATACAAACAATAAGAGAATAAATGAAAAACAGGTATGAAATACTATATGGCAGTAAAACAAGAATACAGTTTAAAAGGGGAGTGATTTTAGTTTAGTCTCATATGGGTGCTGAGAGATGAATCCATAGATCTCTTCATGTTGCTCTCAAAGTGCACCAGATTGATGCTTTCATCTTCAATATTTAAAAAAAAATCTTCCTGGAGGAACATCCCTCCGGACCCCCCTAAAGGAAGTGAGGACCTTGAGGAGGTGAGGACCCCCCTAGAGGAGGTGAGGTCCGCCCCCCACTCGCACATAGCACTTTACCCCTGCCTATATGCTCTGAGCTGATTATGGAGCCTTCATTGTAACAGTAATTCAGATGCAATTAGCCTATATAAAAGGCCTCCAATTGGAAGCCCTGTCTGGGCCGTCTTTTTCACTCAATTCTGAAATAGGTAGATCTCGCCTTTCACCTAGGCCGAGGTTGGTTATCTTGGGCTTAAAAAGGTTGGTGACCACTGCTCTACAAGATAATAAGGTGCTGCTTCCCTCTATGTAATGATTGTTTATATAATCACTTTGGTCTTTTTAACCCTGCTGATATAACTGAACTCCCTCCTCTGTCTCCCAGCAGTCCTGAGACTTCATGTCTTTATTTAAGCCTCACCTGGCCACCGCTCAAAAATGACACCCCTCGAATTCACCCTTGGCTCTTCCTTTCTTCGCCGGCCAAACCTTTTGATCTGTTCCAAACCAAGCCGTTCAGTCCCAATCTTCCTCTTTCTCGCCATCAATATTTCATAAACGTACAGTGACAAATGTATTTGAATGCGGTCGTTGGTGCGGACGCAGAGATGGATGGGCCGATCGGGGGGGGGGGGGTGTTGGTGGGCTGGTGAGCGGCATGGTAGCGAGCAGCTTTACCGCATACATTAGTCACACCACGCTCTTGCTGGTGGAAGAGAAGGGGCCTAGGAGATAGTGTATGGAGGTTTGAAGAGAGGAGGGGGGCATTGTGTGTGAACTGCATGCATGTCTATCAGAATGCGTTAGCGAGAGAGAGAGACGGAGAGAGGGGGGGGGGGGCTACTCGGAGAATTGAAGGAGTAAATTTATCATAGTTATGGCTTTCCCAGGCATCCATTTTCCTGTGGTCTGTTGACAGCTAGTAGTATCTGCATACCACCCCCCCCCCCCCCCATCTCCCCCCACCACCCTGTGTGATTGACGGCACTGGGCTTCAACCAAACAGGCCTGGTTACACACTTCAGCGCTGGACACACACACACACGTGAACACAAACACGCAGAAGCCGAGATTATTGTTTTTTCCCCAACAGTTTGTGGAAAAATACCTCGAAGGTCATTCTTTCAAACGATTTCAACCACTGAGTCAAGGTCCAAAATGTCCCCGTGAAATTTGATTGATGGTAATTGGAATAAGAGAATACAAATATTTATTTTAACTATTACAAATCTATATAGATGGCCAGAGGGCATTTTCCCTTTTGCAAAAGACTAAAACCCAATAGTTCATTTTCCCGTATGCCATCAGCATCCACGTTAATCGAATAAATTGACTAATTTGTGTGTTTGGTGTTGTCTGATGAAAGTGTCTGACAAACTGGAACCTATATGTAAGCAGCAGCATAGTCAGAGTAGATGGTGTCAGATTTCACTCAAAGAAGAGAGCCAGAAGAGTTGACTGACAAGATGATGGCAGAGTTTTGGCGTCAAAGTATTTTTGGGAAATAAACCCAATACAATTAAGCAACCTGATAAAGTTAATGAGACGTATCTTTAAACCTTTATGGGTCGTGTTGTCGATAGCAAGCGTGTATGACGGTGTGTAAAGGGTACCATTATAGCTGTGTGTAGTGCAGTGTGTGTAGTTTATTTTTGCTGAATAAATGCTAATCTCCTCAAGACTCAAGATAAGCTCCTGCTCACCAACTTTGACCAGCAACTAAACCTCTAACAACAAAAGGTCTATTTTCATTAAATAAAATAGGTTGATTTACATTTAAATGCCTGGAAAAGCCATGTAATTAAATTGTTTTTTTGTGAGTTTATGTAAATGTAACTGTGTTGATTGGGCATATAATATCGACTCAAATGCTATCTCGTCTTTGTGATATATGAAAATATCGTACTGCTGTCAAGCCATTGATATAATATCTTATCGTCATGAAAATTGTGACTAAGACTTCTAGCTGCCAACCGCTTTTTTCAAATGAGAAGGATGGGAAGGATGTATTGCAGGTTCAGACAAACTCCCTCAGACTCATGGATCATGGTTCACTGTCTCAGAGGGAGTAGGAAGCTAATTGTTATAATAATTATCATGACTGCTGGGAGAAGAGACAGGAAACTGATTACCCAAAGAGAGAGGGGAAGCAAGAGAGGGAGAGAGATTACCTGCCTGAGTGTAGACTGTCATTAACCTCACACACTGTCCATCATGTGCCATCCCTCTTGTCCAGTGGAGTGGCAATCTATATCCAATTGTTCCCCTCGACTCTCCTGGAGCACGCTAATTGAGGGAAAAGCGAGCATGCTTCTAACAGACTCTTATCTCACGTCTTCTTTATCATGAGCATGTACAGGCCACACACACACACACACACACACACACACACACACACACACACACACACACACACACACACACACACACACACACACACACACACACACACACACACACACACACACACACACACACACACACACACACACACACACACACACACACACACACACACACACACACACACACACACACACACACACACACACACACACACACACACACACACACACAATCCTCTAACACAGAGAAGAACATACGCAGCTTTTATGCAACCAGAAAAAAGAAAGTTGACAACCAATTAATAACAGAGGGGCAAAGGCATTAATAGAAGGAAAGTGTCCTTGTTCTGTAAGCTCACATGTTTCACAGTAAAGTAGGAGAACATATATATCACTCAATTTTAGGTGTTGTTATTTAAAGAGAATGGCACCTGCAAACATACAATACTCTCCACATTTTTAGGCACACAATATATAGCCATGTACTGTAAATATAAGGGTGTTCACCCACCTTACAACAACAGACCTGCATCTTCAAAAGATAAATCAGTTTACCATATTTCATATAAACACCAGTGTCTGGGGAGCATAAGGGTTTCTTACACGCTGCCATGAAGGCATAATAGAGCTGTGGTGTGATCACAATAAGGGTCATATTATCAAAGTATGAGAATAAAGATTGACGTCTGACAGAGTCTGCAGAAAATTCAGCTTTGCATGTGCGATTGTATAATTCAGAGTCAGGGTGAGTGGACCGCAATGAACTATGGGAAAGAGTGACTCACCATGTCACGCACCTGAACCCTGTCTTCTAGAAGAATGCATCCCAATTGGTCGAACATACCGAGTCATACCTGGTGCTCTGGCAACTTCTGAATGCAAGCTATTACACTAAAAGATACACTGTTTGGCACTCACAAACACAACCTTTCCTTTTTATCATTAAACTCACAGATTAATACAAAGCAATGCTTATACAACTAGTAGAGATATCAAAAAAATCAAAACAATAAAACATTAAGTATCATTATAAATCATTAGAGGTTAAGAAGAAAACACTGAATTTAAAACCACTATACTTACTATAAAGATTTTAGACTATTAACAATTATTGAGATACATGTTAAGGACACAGCACCTTCAGTTATGGGACATTTTCGGAGGGAAAATGCTCAAAGATGAAACTTCAAAAGTGACATTTCCTGTCTGTCTCTGTTCTTCTGCAAAGGTATAAATCAGCACAAGACAAACATGTAAAAAAAGAGAATGAAATAAACAGAAAAGAAGATTTCTGGTCAGGAATAGACTCTTATGAAATAATTGTTAAATGTAGCAAATAAATCCTCTACAATTAATATTATGGCAAACCGAATAAGGGCTTGATGAATCTGGGCACTACAAAAGGGAGAGTTTGGTCACCTAAATTTAAAATTGATTATCACTGTACGTTTTACACGGTTGTTGTATACTTGATTCTGATTGGTCAATTTCAACTTTCTGTGGTCTGTCATACCTTTATAGTGGACCGTTGCCATGGACTCTCTAACAATGTCTATTGTGTCAACAAAAAAAGTTAGAAACTAAGACACTTTGGATTCATGATGGCTGAAGTGTTTCCAGAAAAAGAACAATAAACATCGAGAGAGATTTGGATGACAGAGAAATCTTTCAAATGGAAGAAAACAGCCATGGAGTAAACACTCGGGTGCAGGTATGGGATATGGCAGTTTAAATATTAGTTGATAAGAAAGAAAAATGTCACCCAACTTTGACAGTCCGGGTGAAGAACACCTCAATCAGTGCTGCAGAAGTTGTATGCGTCTGTCCAATGGTACAACCACTTGATTTACAGATAGAAATCAGTGCTGGGACATGTCCACATTTCCCAAAGTGCTACTTCAGGCTTACCAAGTATGAATTGCTCATCTTAACAAAACTAGATTGCTACAGATGCAGTTCCAAGATCATACTTTAATTTAATTTTAATAAAATGTTTTTTAAATCGTTGTTTTACTTCTTAATGAGTAGCCTTGTAATAAGCGGGATTAATGTACAGCAACCCTACTGCGAACTGAACCCCAACAGGGCGAGCATGCTCGTTTCGAATCATCCTGAAGGCTAGCTTACATTATCCCTTACTTAAAGTGGACCTATCAATCTATATTTGAATAATATAGTGTAGGACCATACCTATATAAGACATATTTATTCTTTTTATTTTTCAAAATACCAAACAGATCATGCATTTTAGCCATTCCTCATTTCGCTCAATTGAACACTGTCTTTGCATGGGCTGATTATGTGAGAACAGCACCATCTACAGGCCTGGCATATGTACTACAGCGTCTCCAGCGCTTTCGAACGGCAATGTCCGTGGCTGTCTCCTCCTGATTGGTGGAGTTGGCCCAATAGCCGTAGCGCCACTTCTGTGACGTCATAGAAGTGTTCAAATCTGGATCAGTCTGTATCAGATCCGTTGCAGCCCCTTTTTAAGAGATTTGGGTATGGAGGAAAATAGCAAGGGTTGTGTTTTCTGACACTTGGTGAGTTCCCTGGAACACCGGGGACACATGTTCATGTATAAAAGACGTACAAAAGTGCATTTTGCATGATAGGTCCCCTTTAAAATAGAAATACATTGAGAAGAAGAACTTGTGCAAACGACATATTTGCCAGTGAGAAAGGAAGTGACTCACTCATAACACTTAGTAGATATGTTTTGCATCAGTTAAAAGATATCCAGCTTAAGATATAAACAGAAAATAAATGCTAGAAATGATTTCAAAACAAAAGTAATTCTGATATAATTCGATATGAGAAAGCTACTGAAGATCACAGCTAAAGAGAACATTTAGTTGGAAACTGTAACCCTGTTAGAAAACAATTAAAGGACTCTTGTTCTCAAGTCTGTCTGTCTACTCGTAATTTCCATTATTTAATTACAGCTGCAATAATTAGGTAATGTTAGCTCTACCCTGAATTTCCAGTGCACTAAGAGGCAGTAAAGCCCACAATCATGGAAAAACAATCCCCACTTCGACTGATCTCCAGCCTTTCGAAAGTGAAATACAGAAAAGTTAAATATAAGAGATTGAAAAAAAGAGGTACCTTTTGTGTCTTGGTCTAATTAGAGGACAAGAAAAGAACAACTGTGCTGGGAAATGAACTTAACGCACACACACACACACACACACAGAAGTTGGACCACTGAGGATAGACCGCCCTCTACTGACGGACCAGAAAAGGTCAGCAGCACCCAGCCTTCAACTCTAGTTCACAAAAACAGAATAAAAGCAGGTTTCTATCTAATCTTATTCATGGAATTGTCTTTTCTTCTTCTGTGCTCATTGCATTATTCAAATTGTATACACCTTGTTCAGTTGTATTTTCTTTACTATAGCACATCGCAGAAGGTCAGTAGATTGCGCAGTATTTTTTATGATCACCTGGTAGTTTAGTCCCTATTTGCCATGCAGAGTAACTTTATCACGTCTTGTTATTGTCAAATAACCTCATTGTGGGACACGTCAGGGACAGCCAAGTGGCACACACTGCTAACTGTTGACTGTGAGAGTGAGAGGGGATGGATGTGTGCTCTTCCTGGACATATTGCTGCATCGCCTCACACCTCTGCTTGTGAAGATGAGGATGTGGCGACTGTGTGACCGCTCGGCTGCCAGAAGACACATGGAGCGTTGGGAGTGTTGTGGGTGGCTCAGGGTGGGGTGGGGTCTTGTGAGGAAATGCATACTGAGAGGAGCACGGATGTTGTGCGGCTGAGAAACAGACCTCATCTGATAAGTTAATATTGAAAAACGGGACTTTGATATTAGCTCGTAAACAAGTGTTCATGGGACACTTTTTGTTTTGTTTACACTCCCTGCCCTTTTTTAAATGCACAGATTTCATATCGGAGTTCTAGTGAGTACATTGCGTGTATGTGTTTGCTGGCATGCATGTGTCATGTTTAAGCGTGTGTGCATGTGCAAATCGATATGAGGCGTCATCACGGGTTCTCTCCTCGTCTGAGAAAATCACACCTCGTGCTCGCTTCCAACCCCCTGCCAGGGACAAGACCCGCTGACAGCCCCGCATTGTTATTTCTTCATGTTTGTCAAATGTGGTGTCTCGATGCATATGCACACATACTGACACTCACACACACACATACACAGATGTTGTCAGCAGTTCCCATCTTCTCAGACACCTCTCACTCCCAAGTGAGACAGAGTTTGTCAACTCGTTGCAGACGACCCGTCTGGAATCCACACACTGCGTTTCACAGACTCATTTCCAAAGCCATCGACTTTCTTATTAATTTGTTCAAATGACTCCTCACTCTCCGAAACTTTTATAGTGTGAGAGACGATATGCAACCATCAATGGCAAAATCTCAACAACCTTAAAACGAGGAGTGCTTTATATCTCCACAGGAGCGTTATTAGCACAAAAGCTTGGGAGGTGCACACATACACACACTCAGAAGGTGGAGGAGCACCGTCAGTCCACCTGCGTTCAGACAGGCTGCCTCCTGTTCCTCTGCCTGCAGCAGGCTGGCCCACCGCTTGTGTCTCCGTCTGCAAGCAGCCGCCTTTTCCAGCTCAGCAGCTGAGAAAGTGCCAATCCCACAGTTTAAAGGCCCCACTGGCCCTGCCAGCATGATAGATAGTTTAGAAATGAGGACGCGTGTTTAAAAAAGAAGAGAGGAGAGGAGAGGGGGAAGAGAGGGAGGGAGAGAGAAAAAAGGCACGCAGCAGCAGCTGTCAGACAACAGAGACCAGGCTTCCATGACCAGGCTCTTAACAGAGACCGAAACCAGAGAAAATATAAAAGAGAGGGACTTCTGTCCGGGACGGAGAGGAGATCACTTAAATGGATGGGAAGATAAAGACATGCAAATACACACTTCTAGACGGATAAAGAGATTAGATCACAGGAGTACATGACAGAGACAGTGCTCTGCAACCGATACGTTTACATACACACAGCCGCTTCACGATTTTAAAATACAGTAAGATGCCTGACATATTTTATTTTGAGGTTACAACGCAGGTGATCTTACTTCAAATGCTAGATATGAAGTATCAGTGACCCAGCTTTTTCTCCTAACAACATTAGACTTTGCTACAGTAATTTCTGAGGTGCAGAAGTCAAAGGCAGCAGTTCAATTGAACACAGTCTCATAACAGGGTAATTATGCTTGCTCCACTTTTCATAGAAATTTGTGAAAGATAAAGATGTTCACATCGTGTGACATCTGTAATAATCAGAGCACTTGTTAATCAAGCTAGAATGATGTGTGCATGTATTACACTGATTGACATGAATGTGTTAACGCCATATGTACAATGGTTATTAGCAGGTTGTTTGAAATGTCACGCACGTCTAATCCTGACAGCCTGTCAGGTTGATTCTAAATGTGCACACTTCTCACACCTTCAACCTCTCCCAGCTCCAGCAGTCACACACGCACACACACTTTCAACAGGTGGGGCCACTCTAGAACCTGCTACAGTCATGCATTTTAGTTGATAGATACGCTGTTGAAATTAAAAAAGGGTGTTTGCAAATAACTTAAAAATGCACAACCTTTCTTACCCTCCTTCCCATCCCAACATTTAATTCCAGCCTTTACTTATTTCTGCGATCTTCTCCTGGTGAGGAGTGTGAAGTCAAATGGACAGTAATTCCGGCCCCAGTGAGTCGGGCTCCATTTGCAGATATGAATATGCCTTCTTCTTCTTCTTCCCACTGCTCTCACAGAGGCCCTGCCTAACACTTATTAAACAGATCTTAAGAACATCTCCATTCATCATTGCCACCTCGCTCATGCATCACTGCTTGTGTGCGGGACCGTGTGTGTGTGTGTGTGTGTGTGTGTGTGTGTGTGTGTGTGTGTGTGTGTGTGTGTGTGTGTGTGTGTGTGTGTGTGTGTGTGTGTGTGTGTGGCCCCAAGAGGCCTACTGTCGGCTCGGAGAGAAAGTGTGATGTAGGAAGATTAATACTGGTGTGACAACAGAACCATGCCAGGGAGGAAGGGTCACTCATTACCCATCTGACCAGCCATCTCCAACCCAAACACATAGAAGAGAAAACACACACACAAACACGTGCACACACACACACACACACACACACACACACAGATGGCAGCTGAAATAATAAGCTTCTGTAAACCTTTTCTCCATCTGACTTCTATTGTACTACATTTGACAACTTGGTCCACACTCTCTTTTTCCAGTTTGTCTTTCGTCTGCCTCTCAGATTTGTATCAGGAGTGATGAAATATATCACTATAGTCTTGTTAAGTTTGAGGGAAAATGCCCGGTGTATAAAATGAATTGACTGTCTCCGGGCTCATCTTTATGGTCACAGTGCGGAGGATGTGTAGACAAAGGGGAGATGGAATGTGCTGGAGACAGGAGAGGGGTCAAATACTGCAATTACCACCCAATTGATTTCCATTGGTGTGACGGAGAAAATAAGTGTTACTCCGTCAATGTTCACTCAACCTGGCAGGGAATCCTCCTCTGAGGATGAGGAACAGAGGAGAGAGAGAAAGAGTGAATTGCTCTGCCAGTCCATTCATTCAGTCATTAATTAGGATGTTCCTTTCATACGATTAGGCTGTTTGGATGTTATTGTATTCAGTTAGATCTCTCACTGCACAAAGTGCAACCTCAGATCTCTTCTTTAACAGTCAGATGTACTTTTAACTTCAGCTGGACATTTTCTCCACTGAGCACAATAAGCCTCAAGCCACAGCTGAAAAAATCCATGTCCTAACGTCTCATTTAGGAAATCTTCTCAAATTGGTTAATGGGTTGCAATGATGACACGGTTCAGAGTGTTTTATTTATACATTTGTCCAAATATCCTGAATCCAAACAAACAAAACTGATTGCACAGTCAAGAAAATTATATTTGATTCCAGAAAAGTGGACTGGGGAAATTATCTCACACCATTGGCACTGGAAACATTGGATTTCAGGGCTTTAAAAAATGGCTTAGGAAGGAGGGGTTTTTTTCCTGGAGTGAAAAGAAAATTGGGAATACTCGGAAAAATGGAGGAGAGGAATGGCCCTATGCATTTTGAATGTTTTACAGAAGGTACGAGGACAGTGTATTGTAGAGTAAGTGTGTGTGAGCAGGTCCTACCTACCAAAGCTCCAATAAGAAAAAAAGAATACCCACACACACACCCTGCTACTCTTCTCCTCTCCTCTCTTCATTCATATCCTGTGATTCTCTCCTCTCTGTTGTCCAAGTTTCTCCCTGAGTTTCCCCCTCACCCCCTGCCTGCCCCCCCCCTGTCTCCTTTCTGAAAGAGCCAGACTGTGGTCTGTCGATAGAATCAGTGGAAAACTGTTTGGAAACCCAAACCTCAGTTAAATTATTTGATTACAACCTCCCATTACTTGCTGGTTTGGAAGCATTAGAAGCTTGCTGAGAAGTAATGATTTCCATTTTTTATTTGAGTTGTAATACAATATTTGCTGTGGTTTCTTTCCAAGGACAGCGTGTAATAGTTGCTTGATTATTCAGTTGTTTGGACATTTCTAAATTGACATTGTCTACATGGAAATGAAGATAGATTTGAATGGGGGAAACACAATGGAAAATGTGTGTAATTATTTACCAAACTGGCTAAATTCTTCCGCTCACCAAACCACGCGTAATTCTGATCCTATAGGGAAAGTATGAGTTAGTCAGCAGTTGACTAATTAGCTAAAAGTCACATAATTATGACCCTGCAGAACAACAGGAGAGAGACGAGGACTAATTAAGGCTACCTTGTCTGTCACCAGCAATTAAAAAAAACAAAAGCTCTGCACATTTTCACCCCAAATCTCTCCGTCTCTTTGTCTTTTCAAACCATCTCGACCCAGTTTATCCTTCTCATTCATCTTTGGAAAAATGTGCTCCATCATTTTTATGTCATTAAAGGTTATGAAAATCACAGTGCCATGGCAGAGGAGTCTGTGATGAGAGAGTCTCGTATAAAAGGACTTGAGGAGATGAGGAAGGGAGGTTAAAGGAGGGGAGGATGAGGAGAGTTTGATGACGTAGTTCAGGAATTTTACAGGAGGTTGTGTTTGTACATACAGTAGCATTGGTGCGTGCATATAAACACGCTTGTTCGTGTGCCTATGCATGCGCGTGTGTGTGTGTGTATGAGTGTGTGTGATTGGGCTGTTTGGCAGGTAGAAGGCTGTGAGTGCAGCCTGTCACAGCCCAGCCCTGATTACTCGGCACCATTCATCAAAGTGTCACCTCCCTGACAGCCGCTAATAAATATACTGCCACAGACCCCCACTCACACCTGGCAGCGCACCACATTCACACACACACCATACCCCCCCGCACCCCCAAACACACACTCATACTGCAACCCCCAGCACCCCGATGCAGCACCAAACACAGCTCCAACAGCAACACATCCTAGAGCTCATTTGCTAATTGCTGCAATTCCCATCAATTCTGTTTCTGTCTTGTTCAATGTCAACAGGAGCGAGAGGATTTAAATACATTCATGAATTATATAAATAACCAATGGGGGAACATGTTACGCTACTTCCGTCCATGTCTCTTTGCCCCGGACTTTTTGAATGCTTTGAGATGTGAGCACAGGCATTAATGGAATAAAAATAAAACAAGAAAAGAAACAAACAGACAAAAGCCTATTATCTCGAGCAAGACTTAATGGACTGTTGTATAATGCACGGTGCCGGCAGATGTTCCTCTTTCTGCTTTACAACTTCTCTGCAACAATCCACACTTAATAGCTACATCTTTGTTCTTATGGTTCTGTATCAATACGTCTCAGTCACAGCCACCAAAGTTTTCGGAGTGCAAACTTCTGAAAGAGTATTGTATTGCAATGTTTCAACAGGCCGCAAAAAAAGCAGATTGTTTCCTCAAAAATGTGCATTTGCATGTAATTGCTAGTTTGCTTTCCCTTTTTCTACTTCATTTGTAGTCAATGTGGAACACAAACCCATGCGGTGATATTTCCTCTGTTTGTCTATGATTATGCAGTATGTGAGTGCTGTAATGTTTCCTTCTCTTACTGTAAGGCTGCCTCTCCTCTCTGACTCTTCGGCAGATGCTCCCCGGCTCCCCCTGTTGGGAGACAGATGAAGCGTGTGACTCAACAGGGCTGTGTGTGTGTGTGTGTGTGTGTGTGTGTGTGTGTGTGTGTGTGTGTGTGTGTGTGTGTGTGTGTGTGTGTGTGTGTGTGTGTGTGTGTGTGTGTGTGTGTGTGTGTGTGTGTGTGTGTGTGTGTGTGTCACAATGCGTGGGACTATGGTGATCTGGTGGCGGAAGCGTGGATATCGGTATATCCTGCGCTGGAAGGTGTCCTTGCCAAGCTGTGCGTGTGTTTGTGTGTGTCTGTGGGTGAGTGTGTGTGGACGCGAGGCTGTGGCCATGCTGCGCTGGCAGATGGCATTACTGCATCGCCGGGCCACCCTGGCTAACAGGGGGAGGACAGGGAAAAGGTGGGAAAGAAGGGGGAGATGGGATGCGAGTCAAAGAGAGGATGGTCGAGGAAATACAAACTGGAAAGGGGAAATAAACAGCAAACAGTTGAACACACGAGTTATTAAAAAAGAAGAAATAAATGATGATGCTGTGAATGAATGCTTGAGGAGGATGAGAAGAGTGAAGCAACACCAACTCTTCACTTTATTGCCCAGTTCATCCTCCCACATACTTTAACACAATGTTACAAACTTTGAAATACTACACTACTTGTATTAGTCCATTCTTATATTCTGCTCACCCAGGCGTGATTCTGAGCTGGTCAGTGTTGCCAGCTGGGCCCCAGTTTGTGTTCTGTGCATGAAGGGGTGTGTGTGTTGGCGTGCGCTGCAGGCCTGCTGGGCAGCAGGGCTGGGCCAGGTGTGGAGTGGGAGCAGTGGGAAGATTGGGAACAGTGGGCCTGTTAATTAGAGAGAGGTGATTAATGGGACAGCAGAGAAGGAGCACCGAGTTAGGGAGGAGAGATGAAGGGAGGTGGGGGGGTTGAGGGGAAGAGGCAGGTGGGGGGGGGTAAACTGTTTGGGAAAGGGGGCAATATGTGATCAACTAAAAACTACAAACAAATTAAGAACAGTCAAAAAAGTGCACGCTTTAAATCCTGCTTCATCAGCCTGATCTCCTATCTGCTCGATTTAGCATGTCCTAAGATAGAGTTTTTATCAATCCTTGAACACGTGTGTTTTTCTGCGTCTTCGGTGACGTCTGCCTTTGGATCTGGCGTGTAATTGAGATGTAAGAAGTGGCGTTGTGACAAACTCTCCTCGGGGGATGTGGCGTGTAAACACCAATCATTTGGCAGATGCGCTGTGAGCAAATTGGCAGTGTATTCCCCATGGCCAAGCCACACACCATTATCAGGATTGAGACTAATCGTGTGCCGTCTCCCATATGAGGAGCAATTAATTCACACCGAATCAAACTGCAAGAGAACAGAGTGAGGAGTGGAACAGTAGAGGAGATTGAGCGATGGGGAAGAAAAGAGAGGTGGTTTGTGAAGTGAATGAGAGAGGAGAAGTGTTGGGCAGTTTGATACATTCTCACTGGGATCGAAACACACTGGAAAAGAAATGCTGCTCTTCGTTTTGCTTTCACAGTTATTCTCAGAACTCTATTTGGTTTTGAACTGGGATAAACTTTCAACAAAAGCTCACAGTGAGGCGAATAAATGACGAATGAGGGAGGCAGGACGAGGAACCGGAGCGCAAAAGCAAGAGAAAATTGACTCGAGAGGGCGTCCTGTGAACATTTATAAATGTATTCTCACAAAGATTTGACACCCTGATAGTTTTACACTATCTGTATTTCTAGAAAAGTGACACTTACGAGGAATCATTAATGGGAGGCTTCCCTGTCCTCACCTCAATCCGGTCTCCAGGCATTGTAGTGGAGAGCCTGCACAGCCAGACGCAGAGCCATTATTTCCAGTCTGATTGCTCTAGCGGCCAGTGCGATTAAGGAAGAAGACTAAAAGGTAATTCTTCACTATGATGGACAGTAGGAGAGAGGAGAGAAGAGCTGGTCTCAGTTTAATCTCCTGCAGATGGAGGGAGTGAGGGAGGGAAGCCATCGTTTCCAAGGATACAGTTCCTAAATTAATCGTCTGGCTTGATGGCCTTTTAGATAAGATAAGTAGCATTATAATAAGGAAGGCCATATAAAAGAACAGCGCTGACAAGCCTAGGGAGACTATTCAAAGTGTTCTCTCTATCCACACACACACACACAGGAAATACTGCTCGTTTAACCTTCTTTATTATTCCAGGGAAATAACTGTACCCCATCAGTTTGTGAATGTGAAAAGACAGAAGGTAAAGAGAGACAGACACACAGTGAAAGAATTATAGCAGACTTTTTGGAGCCAGAGAGACAGGAAAGAGTCGGAGCAGAAGAGATGTTTTTGAAAGCTCTTGCAATTCATCACCTTGTCACAGGAAAGCCAGGTTGTGTACGTAATTCTAAGTGGTGATCACACCTCCACGGAGGAGGTGCAGAGGGAGATAAAGTAACACTTCACATTGCTCAATAACAGTATGTTTGTCAACTTTGTGGAAGATTTATGTCATATACCATAAACTGCCAGAGACGATCCGCCCGGATGAAAAGAAAGACGACGGGCAGCTCGAGTCGTAAAGCGAGCGTTCAGGAGAATCAAAGAGCTGCTGGTGTGTGAGATGCTATTTACACTATTTAAGGTGTTCATAGAAAACATACACAAGTGTGAACAATCATGTTGACACATACATAATACATACACTTACTGTACAGTGCATAATGGACTACGATTGTTGTTTTGATTTACAAAGACTTTGTTGATTTAACATAAACACTGCGCTATATAATATGTATCCAGGCAACATGTTTCATATATTTCCACTTATTACGAGTGTTTTTTATTGCTTTACGATTAAATCCTATATCCCAGTTGAGTCAGTTGACTTTCAGATAGATTTATGATTGATTACAAGCCTCAACATCAGTGTGTGCTCTGCCCAGCATCATCATTACTAAATATGCTCGAAATCAACTCTGTTTTGTTAAAACATTAATATCTTTCATCTCCAACGGATACCAACACCTTTCCTCTCAGTGCTTTCCTGGCAACTTAACCGCAGAAAGAGGTTCATCAGCTCGTTACGTCAATCTCTGCTCCCCCCTGCTTTGAAGTTCCTACCGTGGGTCTGTGTATTGGTGTGTGTGTCTGTGTGTTTGTTTGAGCACTTGCGCGTATCAGCATACTCTTGAACAGAGTCTGTCGGCTCTCTTGCAGTCCTAGCTTTGCTCCCGTTGAGTGATTGTGTGTGTGCGTTTCCCGCAGAGCAAACATGTTAGTTCGTCTGTCCTCACAGTGGGCAAACAGCGAAGGGGGCTCATGAGTGGTGTTAATGGGGAGAAGTAGGAGCGAGGTAAAGGGTAGATTGGGGGGAGGCAGCGCAGGAGGTGAGAGAAGGGGGAGAGGACTTTACATCAGTACTTAAAGCAGGTGTTTCAGGCTGTTTATGTGTGGCATGTTCAAGCAAAGGTGGGTATACGTCTATGTGTGTGTGTAAGGGCCACAGGGCAACCTCAGAGAAAATCCACTAATTGCGACCCCTGGGTTTTACAAGAGGGTCTTCTCTGGCTAATATCATTAGCTAATCTGCTGTGTGTTGTCCCCCTTGCCCTCTCCTTTAGAGCGCCCCCCTCTTGTAGCACAACCAGCGGCATCCACCACCCCCCCCCCCCCCCCCCCCCCCCAAAAAGGCCCCTCTTACCCCCCATGCCTCCTTCCCAGAGCCCAGCGCAGACTGCTGAGTCCGGGCTTGTGCTGCTGGAAGGGCCCTGCATCTGTGCTCCACTGACAAAGAAGATTAATACCTCAGCCACACACACACACAAACAAACAAACACACACACACACACACACGCAAACTCAAGCATGGGCATACTCGCACACAGTCGTGCCCACGCAGCAATGCACCCTCATGGATCCTCGTCCAATGCATGCAAACACACGCACATTCCAACCTCATTCAAAACCAAAAACAGAGGGCACACCCCCCTCTCCCACCACCCTCCTTCATCCTGCCTCCGTCTCTCCAGGCTGTGGACCACTCCAAGTCTGCTCCCCCATTTCCCCCCCATCCCAGCCCACTTTAAATAGAATCTCCAGGCCACAGAAAAACAACTTTCTGCTGATGTGAATACTCCTTCATCCTTCCCCTCTTACTCCCACTCCCATCACACACCTTTGGTTATGGGGAGCACGGCTGAATATCAGCCCTGAGCTCAGAGGCAGACATTATATCTAAAAGGGCTGTGTGGCGTGCTCCTTGTGCCCCCTGTGGTGAACAAGTCCAAAAGGCAAGCATGCCCTCACAAGTCTGTTTCATTTAAAAACAACTGCATTCAAAAGTGAACTCAAGCTGATGTAAAAAATAAAATGACAATTGAACAAATTGTTGTTAAGTTCCCAAGACCTCCTGACAATGATGTCCAGTCTTGGAAATGTTTTCAGCTTTTAAAGACTTTAAATCCGGAGCTGCTCACACGATAGAAGCGCCTAAAATATCTTCAAGAAAGCCGAAAAGTCAAAGAGGAACAATGAAGAACTGTTGAAGAAAAGGAGGAGAGAGTTAGCTCCAGATGTGAATTATTTCTATTTCGCACCTCTGTGTGTTCATACTGGAAACTCCCGGGAACTCCCCTGAGGGATGTGTGGTTTGGCCCTTGGGGGAGAGGTGAGAGAAGCACAACCTCATTCACCTTTGATAGCCGGCATGACTCAAACCACACCTGTCACTGGAGGCCAGGGGCAGGGGTAGGTGTGTGGATGCATGAATTTGAGGTAAACAGAGATTGTGCAACAGCGTCAAAAGCAGGAGGAGAAAATAGAGTGAAAGGGAAAGAGAGAGGCGAAAGAATGGAAAAAAATGTTGTCTGTAGCACTAGAGAAAAAAAAAGGATCAGATAAAAGAATGATCACTTAGGCAGGGATACTCTGGCACATCTCCGCACGCCTAAACGCTTCCTCGTGTCAGCACATTGGCTGCTTGTCAAAGAGCAGAAAGAGAGAACGACTGAGAATGAAAGACCAACCAGTAAGAAGGAATTTACAACTACCCAGATAAACAAAATACATTTTCAAAAACATCCAAAAAAGACGCAAAAGGAGAGGGGGGGGGGGAAAGCTTCAGTGAGGGTGCAACTGCTCATCCGCACGCTGCCTCTCCAACAGAAGACGGGGATGGAGGTGAGTGGCACTTTACTAAATAAGCAGAAACATCCAGCAGACAGAAAATGCAAGATTAAGAGGGGAAAACTAAAAAAAATAGACTTTTACATCAATAAAAAATTTGAGGAAACTGTAAAATATTTTAAAGAAAGAGAGGAAGACGAGCGATTTGAAGGACGAGTGTGTGAACGTAAAGATACACACGGAAAGACTGACGAGGCACTTCCTGGCCTAGCCATTTGAGAACCCGCTCAGAAAATGCCAGCGCAGTGTTGACACTCAGAGATAATATCGCTCTGAGTGTTTTCCTTTTCTTTTTTTAAATGCTTATCTATTACTATAATGGAAAGCAAAGAGCGATGTTGTCCTCCATTATTATCAGCCTGTAGTAGTCAAGCTCCCTTTCTTCTTATTAAATGTGTCCATCTAATTATTATTATTATACTTTTATGTCCATTAGAAAATTAATGAAATGTATTGTATGAAGTAAAATCGTGAATGAGAAGAAGTGATACTCATTTCCAAATCATAAATCATATGTTAACACATTTATAATAAGGGATTTAAGTGGGATTTTTCTACCCATGCATCATATTTAATCTCCATTTCATGTATTGTATTTGTATTAAAGTGTGCAGCAGGGAGTTTCCACAGAAATAGAGACAAAAGTGGTTTAACTGATTCAATATCCGGCTTTATAACATAGATGAAAATATATCAAACTGTCTTTAGACCGTGTGGTGGGGAGCAGAGAAAACGTAGGTAATATCATTTAAACAAAAATAATAAAACACTTTTACCGTGTAATTTTACCATGAGTCATATTTCAATATCAGAATATAAAGGGGAACATTTGTGAGCATTATAAGAATGAATAACTACAGTGGGGTGTCATGATCAAACTTGTAATGTTGTTTGGGTTTATTGTAGGTGTATTCCTCCACTCTCTCCGCCCTATCGGACCGGCATTCCATGTCCTTATAAATAATTCATTTTTTAATCTGATTTCCCAGAGCGATTCTCAGTGTTTTAGTCACATATTCAATAACCGTGCGCAGTGAATAATCTGGCTGTGTGTTTCCGTGATTCTCCCCCATGTTCTGCGGAGGGGGGGGGGGGGGTGTCTGTCGGAAAGTGACTGTGGAGGAGGATGAAGAGGAGGAGGAGGAGGAGGAGGAGGAGAGTGAGGTGCATCATCACTCAACATCCCTACAGGTTGACAATGAACAGATGCATTTCTATTACACATCCATGTTCAGGATTACTGTGTCTTTCATCTGGAGCGTGAACATGAGCGGCGTCTCTGCAGCCCTCACTGCTGCACTTCAATGATTAAACACTTCCTCAATCGACGCTGAGAAAAAGATCGAAGTCAGAGGGAATTATAGAAACTGTGTATAAATATTTGTAGTATTCGGTATTGTAAGAATTCTAATAAAATCATGTAAAATGTACTGCATGACCATGTTTTCTCTTTTCTCAAATGTTCACTTGTAAAGGATTTATAGAAAAGCTATTTAATAATTGTTGTTACGTGAAATATGTTTATAAGAAATCCTCACAACAAGACTTATTGTCCAAAGTTTAGATTTAAGGTGATTATTTTACATTTTTCCTCAGAGAATTAAAATGAGGAATACAATGTATGTAGGATTTTGTCGTTAATATAAAGGGCAAATATTCCCGGGGAAAAAACAAGCTAAATATTTTTTTATTTTCTCAAAATACCACAAACTTGGGACTGAAACACAATCATTCTGAGTGTTGATGGAGTGGGAATGCCTCACCACGCCATGCCACAGTCTTCTTTCCCCCACAATGCCCTGGGCGCTGCTTCTACCAGTCACACAGTCTGGCCACAAACACACAGACAGACATACAAATGCAATTCACCAAGACCTCACATATCAGCAGACGCCACTCTCAATATGCTGCCACTTTGGAGCTCTTTCTGTGAAAAATATGTGTCCAATTTAATCATCATTCTAGGATATTTTCTCAGCCACAGGAGGTGAACCCCACAACAATAGAGCTGGAGGTCAATGAGAGGGTTTGTGCTGTTTCAATAGAAATGAAAAGGGAAGGAATCAGATCCCGCAAAGATGGAAAATTCCACAACAAGAAGCAGTGTGTGCGGACAACGTGCCAGAACAGGGAAATGTGCATATAAACCTCCACATGAACGCTGTGCGTCTGTGAGGACAGCTAAATCACAGTCCGTTTCTGCTAAAGGCTGCATGATTGAATGACTGTCTGTAACCTAATCTTCTAATGAAACCAACACGGCCGTCACAGAGAGGTAATAGGTCTGAAACCAGGATTTTTTTTTTACACTGAGGAAACTGAGAAGACACATCGAAAACCTCCTGAACTGTGTTGTTCATGTTTGAGTCGCAGAAAGGACAAAAAGTGCATCAATAAAGACAGAATTAGTGCATCTTGCTCATTCTAAAACTGCCTGAGCAAGACTAAACTGATATCTCTCCAACATCCAATTAGTGCGTTCACTTATGTCCACTCAGCATGTTTGTTCATATTCGATGGCATTAAGTAACTAAATATGAAGCAATGGACCCAATTCCTGAAAAACCTTCATCTATTAACTCTATTATAACGGAATACTTTGTAACTAAGATACTTAACCTCTGCCCATTCAGACGCATAACCGGAGACACAGAGTTAATGATAAAGGGGTCTCGTGGCAGGATGCGGTGTGATGGTAACGGGAGAGAAAGGAAGAAAGACTCTTGGCTTCAAATGGGATCGCTCTCTGGACAGCAAGTGCACAACATCTGCATGCACACAAACACACACACCTGGAGCTTTCAGCAGCATTAAGCCTCAACAGTTGTCTGGACAAACCTAGAGCACCCCCTAGTGTTGATTCTCCATAATCCTCACGGCCATCAACGTAATGACACACAGACACTCACAAACCAAAAGACCGCAGATCATACATGAGGAAGGATTTACTCATATAGAAATAAGACTTCAAGAACACAACGTCCTTCATGTGTCTCTATGGACTACTTTCTCAAGAAATATTTTTTGTTCCAACTAAGAAAATTATTACGGTAATATAAACTGCAGAATAAGTTTGTGCTTTGTATGCAACTTCCCCAAAGACCATCACTTAAATTATATATGTTGGTTCAGGGGAGATGTCACCTTTGGATGATTTAATATGCAGTTTAACTTACATTTTGGGCAATAACATTTCAATACATCACAAGGTAACAGCTCCCCAGACGAGGCTGACCTGAGGTTATGCTCTCAGCCGCGGGGCAGAGATCCAGTTTGTTTTTGGAGGGTTGCGTGTGATCCAAAGCCTTGCCCGGTGTCCAAAGCAAACCCTTTGGCTAAAGCCTAATGTGTGTTTCCATTCAGGCTCATGTAAATGTTTGTGATTAAAAAGGGAGATATGAGAGCCGAGGTGTTTCTGCAATCTTGCACATCCTAATTTGGTACTGGGGGAGTTAACACACCTGCCAGCTAACTGCTGACGAGGGTGATTTTTCAACTGTTGTTGTTTGTGCCGTCAGTTTAAGGAGAGGCGAAGACAGTGAGAAAGCGAGAGAAGTCCGGGCTGGGCAACACCGAGCAAACTGACACACACACACACACACACACACACATATATACACGCAAACACACACACACAGTTCTCAGGCTGCTGCCAATAACAGGCCATTGTAACATGTGAAAATGTTGACTGCTTAATGATTGATGGTAGTTATTTGTGGCTTTCCAACCTTCCTCTCTTGCCTCCACTACCCCCCTTTTCCTCTTCTTTTTTCGTCCTTCTCCTCTTCTCCATCTCATCTCTGTGCCGTTGCTCCCCTTCTCCCCCCCTCTCAGACAATGTGAACATGATTAACAATGTGTAATGTTGTGTAAGCGGCCTGCTGTCCATCATTCCTGTAAGCCGGACATTTTTCAAAACCCGAACTCGGAGGACAGAGATATGAAGAATGAATTCAAATGTTTATAGTGTAAAACTCAGGACATAAACCTGGTCTAAATTAAATCAGGATAAAGGTATATCATCATCAATGTAAAATGTCATTATATATTTAATAAACTTCTAAAAACTCCATACTGAATTTCTCTTTTGGGGGTGATCTGCAGTAAAGGGCCGAGGGTCAGGTCCAAACCCGCACCGCTACAGTAAGGACCTATATAAACAATGTTTATACATTAATATCTGTGTATTTTGAGCAGGAAAAGTCCCGCATGCAGTGTTAGTTCAGACAAAAACATTTGGGTTTCACACTTTTTGTAAGAAAAGCTCCTTTACTTCATGAAGTATACCTAAATGTAGATGTTGGTATGTGGACAGACATAAATAAAGATGTGAATACGGAGACAAATGAATAAGTGGCAGTGTAGTTCTGGGTGTCTGCTATTACTGCCACACTGCCAGCTCCCCATCCATCACTCGCTAACACTGTGCGTCTGCGACTGTGTGTGTGTCTGGAGGAGGAAGAGGAGGAGGATAAGGAGAGAGGAAGAAGAGAGGACATCGGAGGCCACAGTGCAAGTTACTCATCCATCATTCTGTAAGACCAAACTTCAGAGGCAGAGGAAAGGCAGAGAGGAGATGTTTTCTCAGAATGTTTCTTTGCTTCCTTTCCCTTTTCCTCAAGTAATCAATGAGGCAAAACGGGGCTGCGTTGTTTCTACAGCACAGCCAGGAATTCCACCGTTTGACTCACCCTCTTCGGCCAACAATCATCCCCTCTTCAGCACGACCCGGGTTACAGACAGAGGGGGGAGGGACGGACACAGGGAGAGGGAGGCAGGGGAGACAAGACAGGACAGGGCCTTTAGTCTAGAGATCATTACCTTTACATTATTAATGTATGGCCAAACCACAAAGGACATTGAGGAAGAAAGTGACTGCTTCTCCTCTATGCAGTGAAACGTATAGGGAAGCTACTTGAATTAACCGATGTGGTGTGCAGCCTCGCTGACCACACAGAACCCACCAAGAGCACAGCGTTCAGTGCTGAATAAATACATTTCATATAGCGCTTTTCCTAGTGCTCAAAGACGCTTCAAATGTGTCCGTAAAAACTATTGTGAACTGAAAGGTGACAATTAATGTTTTTGATTGAATTCAATTCTGAGTCCGGAAGTTTCTTACTTCAATGACAATTTTGCTAAATAAAGACCAAGTTCTTTTTTGATCAAATGTTACTGCATTTTTTATACAAAATGTATCTTTCTAGAAATGTGTGGTCTTGGTCAAAACATATGTCTATATATAGCGAGTATTGTTTTGGTCTCCATTCCGGTATAGCGTATTGGCAGTAGAACAGATTTAATTTAAAATGATAACCCATTATTATAAAAATTGAAAAAAAGTTGTGTTTAATATAGGTATTCAATGCATTTATTAAAAGATAAATATTGGCATTAATTAAAACAAGATAAAAGTGAATACATATCATAACATGTGATAAATATGTATGTATGTATGTATGTATGTATGTATGTATGTATGTATGTATGTATGTGTGTGTGTGTGTGTGGCATACAGCAGGCTTGGCAGACACTTTGCTGAGAGCAGAATTAGGGAGTGTGCTGTGTGTTTCATTAAATGCTCAATATATCTTGTGTTTTCTGGATCATTTAAGCCCCATTACAGAACAGTGGCACTGCTTTAATTTCTAAAGTGCCTTTCAAAAGGCATCACCTCAGGCGCTTATTTCTGCTCCCTCACACACAGACACACACACATGCAAACGCACACATTTGCATGTAGACATCTGTGTGAAGTCGTATACACACACTTGCACGCACACAGATGCATACATTTGTGCTAACATGCAAGAAATGCAGAGGCCCGCACACCTGCATTTAGACTCCCACATACAACAAATAAGGACAAGCACCAAGCCTACACTCTCCTGTTTCCATTACCGCTCTGTAATGTTATATTTAAACACTTGATTTCTCTTGTTCTCTACACCGTGTGCCTCTCAGTGTAACAGATGACAGCAGCCTTGCAGTGGCCGGGCTGCTGTCTTGGCTGCCGGACCCATTTGACTTGCCAGCTTGGCCGAAGGATGAACCCCGGGACTGACTGGAACCAAGGTCAGATTCTCTGTGTGTGTGTGTGTGTGTGTGTGTGTGTGTGTGTGTGTGTGTGTGTGTGTGTGTGTGTGTGTGTGTGTGTGTGTGTGTGTGTGTGTGTGTGTGTGTGTGTGTGTGTGTGTGTGTGTGTGTGTGTGTGTGTGTGTGTGTGTGTGTGTGTGTGCTATTGTCCACGACTACATGCATGGTTACAGTATATTCATTCACGGTATTAAACGTTACAGGAAAAATCCTTTTGCACATTTGCACGTTTGCTTGAGCTCTTGCATGTGCAGGTATGTGAGGAGTATGTGCTGAGCCAGCTGCAGAATGAAGGGGAGTGTTGTTCAGAGCAATTGATACATAGCAAATAGAGTGGGCTTCCTGTCCGGGTTTTGTGGCTAAGGTGCTAAACGCTTCAGAAACCAGATACACTTGCACATCCTCTAAAGAGATAGAGGGACAGGGTGGGAAGGTGGGGGAAACATGAGGGGCGGTAGGAGAAAAAAAAAGTTAAAGATAGGTAGATAAAGAGTCAGACACTGTAAGGGGAAGCCTGCATTTTTCGATTACTCCCTTTAATATGGCATTACTTAAACTGTTGGCATTTGCGCAGCCGAGATGTCGGTTTGAAATCAAAGAAGGGTTCATTTCTCAGAGAATGCGTTTGCCGTTTGTTCTCCTTCGCCTCTCTAATGAGATGGAATGTGGCTAAATTAGCAGCTGAGAGGCAAAGCTTCATTTACAAGACCATCAAATGATCCTTTACAAAACACACTCAATATGCATTAGATGTCGGCTTTGTGAATATAGGATGGCCTCCTTATGCACTCAAATGGGGAGGGGGTGTGTTTGGGTGTTGCGCAGCAGTGAAAAATGCCAAACTGAAATCATCCATCACAATGCAATAAAAAGGCCTGCAGCGCTCTGAGTGGGTGAGACGAGCGAGATGTTTGTATTGGCCCACTGGGTTTCCCTGTGTGTAAATGTTAAAAAAATGTTCTTTTTATTAGACGAATTGCATCATTAAATCACATTATAAAAACAAAAAATGCACCATTAATTTCCTCCCCAAACAGCCGTAAGTACATGTCTCTCTGTCCCTGTGCCCATCTCTGTGCACCCCCATGGGGCGGCAATTCTAAAGCTATTCTATTCCATTATACAGATCAATCAGGATGGGGAGATCTACGAACACACGTTTGGGGCTGGGGGGAAAAAAATGACTTCCTAATTGTCAGTAGGCTTGTTTCTCTGCCTACAAGCCACACAGAGGTCCGAGCAAACAGGTAGTGTCTCCTTTCCATTTTGTTGCCCTTCTTCCTTCATCAGGACAGGAAAGGTAGCATGAATAATAGATGAGGGAGGTGATGAGATCAATCAGAGGCTATCAGTCTGGCAGATAGGAGTGAACAGAGGAGGACGTATATCTGTGCTGGACTAGAACAGCAGACCAGCTGTCAGAGATTGCAGCGAGAGGTGCAGATAAGCATTCTGTGGACCGGGGAAGCAAATATATGTACAAAGAAAAATGAGAAGGACAGGAAACTGCTAGAGGCCCAAAAACACACACACAGAAACATCTCATCATAAACCTGCTTTCACACCCATCCCTGCATGCATTGACCCCCCGCACCTCTGCATCACACGCTCTCACATCTGTGACAATGCCACCGCAGCATGACAAATGCAAACAAAAGGTTCCCCTATTCATCACTGTAGCGAAAAGGGTGGGGCTAATTATACAACTGTGGAAATTATGACTTTCTGTTGTTTTGTTTGTCCTCTAAGAGATTACAATGCAGAGGATGGAGGTTCGGAGGGGGAGAAAATAGCCTCGCAGCTTCTCTGTGAGGGGGCGCGGACGCACACACACACAAAAAACTAACAAACACACACACAAATACAGCTTGCGTCCCTGCCGCCTGTACCTGGTCCCCGCCTGCAGGCATGATTAATCCAGTGCAGAGTGGGAAGATTTTGACCCTAAACAGAAAAGTCTTGTTGAGGCTGCGAGAGGCACTGATTTATTTCGGGACCACTCCGTCCACATTAATTATCCCCGTGCAGGTGCAAGCCCAAATTCCTCTTCCCCCAGCTGTGCCTATGCTGTGCTACACACACACACACACGCACACACACACAAATAAATAAATAAAGCAAACACATGGAGACTGCCCCCTTTGCTTTGCCAGGCTGTAATCATAGTGCATGGGTGGCACAGAGAACAGCGTCACAGCGGTGAAGGATTGTACACCTAGATTTAGCACAGCATACGCAAGTAACAAACCAATAGCAAACACAAATGTTGTACATGCACGCAAATGGAGTTTGTCCTGGAGTGTCCCCTCAGGCAGGAATGGTTTTCCTACTTCCAACTTTTCTCTTTCTCTTCCTCTCAGCCCACAAACAAATCCGCTACTAATAACACACAAAAAAACACTGATACAAATCAAAGTCCTGCATTAAAATATTACCTCAGAGTTCATACATTTTGGACAATAAACCTGCCCATTAGGGGGGGGGGGGGAAGTACCATTCGTAAGCTAAATAATGTTCTACTAAAGACTTAAATAAGTGACTTCGTACACAGTATTTTATTTTTGTGTTTTTTGTTTTTTGTTCTTATCTTATCACATGTTCGGAATGTAAACTCTGAAAAGCCAGTATTATCTAAAGCTGTTGGATAAGTGTTGTTTGGTCAATTATAGTCTTCTCTGAAACCTTGGTAAAATACTTATTTACAAGTTGTGCTCACTTCAACTTCTTCCACAAAAACTTCCCCACTCTCCTCCTCCCCCTGGTTGTTGTTAGCTGTTGTCCCCAGATGACTCGAGGCTTGGAGTTACACCTGTGTTTTCTGTGTGTGTGTTTTCTGTGTGTGTGTGTGTTTTCTGTGTGTGTGTGTGTTTTCTGTGTGTGTGTGTGTTTTCTGTGTGTTTTCTGTGTGTGTGTGTTTTCTGTGTGTTTTCTGTGTGTGTGTGTTTTCTGTGTGTGTGTGTGTTTTCTGTGTGTGTGTGTGTTTTCTGTGTGTTTTCTGTGTGTTTTCTGTGTTTTCTGTGTGTTTTCTGTGTGTGTGTGTTTTCTGTGTGTTTTCTGTGTGCGTGCGTGCGTGCGTGCGTGCGTGCGTGCGTGCGTGCGTGCGTGCGCGTCAAGCTGCAGCTCCACCACTGAGCCTTCCCCTAACGGAGCTGGTGGTTTGCAATGTGTCACTGAGCACTGCACTCATTATGGCCTACATTAGCACCCTACGTCGCCCTGATTAGTCCCCCACTGAGCTCAAATCCACAGTGCAAGTGTGTTTGTGTGTGTGCGAGCCAAGAAGAGAGTCGGAAGGAGTGGAAAAGAAAGAGAGAGAGAGACCTTTTCTCCTCTTTAGGATGAACGCTGTCTCTTCAGCCCAGTGACAGCTTCCTCATTTCTCTAATACAAATGGCTGCCGCTGCTGGTCGGCATGCATCAGGGGCCGGGGAGTGGGCCCCATCACTGCTCCTCTGTCGCTCTCATTTATTACCCAGTTTGTTTGCACTCTTATCCGCGGCCTTGCCCTGCCAGCCCATCCATCAAACGCGCACAGACACACTCGGGCTCACATATACACACACGTATGCCCGCTGACAGTCAGCACCTTGCCTTCCTGGTCATTGAGACGCGTACATACTTACATACTGCTTCACGTTTGCATGAGCCCTCACACACTTATCTCTACGCCCACATATGCTGCCCCCACAGCACACTCACATGTGTAGTTCAAACGGTGAATTCTCCCATGCTTCTTGTTCCCGTCACACCACTCCATCATTGTCAGCCTTTCTTCAGCTCTATTTGTTCCCGTTCTCTCATTTTCATTCTACGGACAACTTCCCCAAATCCCCAAGAGTACAAGTGTGTATAAGAGCGTGGCATTGATCAAATCTTCACTCGTCAATATCAGTCAATACGCATAATCTTATAGATTCATCAATCAATACTTTCACAAATGCCTGGCTATTCCTCAGGGGGTCTGAGAACACACGGACAAAGTGCAGAGGAAAAGAGAACAGTGTGTAAAACAAGCGGATCAAGGAGGAAACACCCCTATTTCAAATATTATGATTAGCCGACCGGTGCTACCTTGTAACACACCACATGCAAACACAGTGACTGTTAGTTAAGCATTATTCTTTAAATATAATGCATTCAAACTAATTGAAGCATTCAAATAATAATCACTTTCGCACCCAAATATGTAAGAAGAGAATATCCAACACGGGTTCTGTATTGTATTTTCAAGCAGCTTTATCAGACAGCCATAGAGTTCAAATAACTTATAGATTGATCTATCAATGGTCAAATCTGTTTTTAATAAACACATTTTTAAGTCATTCTAAAGCAAAAAGGCTTTTTTTTAAAATACAATCCTTGCTGATTTGGTGATTTCCTGACTTATCCTGTTAAATATTTTCTCATTCCCTTTTCAGAAAAATATGATGAGTCCTAATGACCCATGAACCCCCTGAATGTAACTCGAACAACACAAGGCTCACATTTGTACTATTAAAAGAAATGTATCACCAACTATAAACTGTCTTAGTCATGTTGACTATTTTCTGACATTTCACAGAGCGAGGATTAACCAAAACAAATATACCCTAATGTGTAAGGTTCCAATGTCAAAAAAAATACTGTATGATGTACACTGCAACAAGATTATTAAAACCAACACTGGCATCAACACTAATATCAGATTACTGCTGGACTACTGGGGATAACAACAGTGTAATAATAACACAGTTCATTGCACCTCTCGTGGCAGGCAGCACTAAGACCACAGCATAGATTTTTCACACAGTCTCAAGGTCGCATCGCTGACCAAAACCCATCAACTTCCTGTAAAATGTTACTTCACTAAAGCCATATTTTTCTATTTCTGGGATGGGTCAGGCGGAGATAATCAATACTGTTAATTACGTTTACTGGAGGAGTCACATATAGGCCCGTCAAGTAAGAACTAATGGAAAGATTTATATTTCCCACCATTGAAGTTAAGAAACGGTGGTGTAACTCATCATGTATTAATATATTACTGTATAACATGCTTTCTTATGTATATTAAATCCCACTGGGACATTTGGATCCAATACAGTGTGGGAAGGTGAGCCTCCCCTCAGAGAACATAAGACCAGCCGCGCCCCGCCTCCCAATTATTATTGCTATTATTATTATTATGTTGTTGCTATAATGCAGGGGTATTCAATTGTATTTCAACGAGGTCCAGTAAGAGAACATGTCATTAAACGCTCTGTTTTCGCTGTCTACCTTTCTCTTTTTTGAGCACGCCATTTGAAATGACTCAGACTGTTTCTCTCTTCTTGTCTCGTGACTGTCTCGGTGTGTGTGCAACACACTGAACGTCAACGTCAGCTTTGCCTCCTTATTACAGAGTCTGCGTCTTTGATGTGCACAGGCGGATGATGAGGGGATGCAATGTAGAGAGGAATAAACGCAGATCATCCTCTGGCTGCAGCCTTGACCGGTACTTGCTTTTGATCAAAGGAAGTTATTATTAAAATGTAAATAAAGGGCGGTACTGGCCGTCAGCGAACTGGCTGTCAACGGCTCACATAAAGTTAACTAGCTAGATTTCTAGCGCACCTCACACTTTGAAAACCACACACACACACACACACACACACACACACACACACACACACACACACACACACACACACACACACACACACACACACACACACACACACACACACACACACACACACACACACACACACACACACACACACACACACACACACACACACACACACACACACACACACACACACACACACACACACACACACACACACACACACACTTTGGGGGCCAGCTGCCAGCAAATGAAGGATCTCCCTCCCAATTCACTTGTTATTGTGCTGTCTGGGTGACAAGTATACCTATAGGGTGAGTATTTATTTCCGGAATGTTTTGTTCCGTTTTCCTGCAATGATGAATGTTTCTTTTATAAATCCATCGCCAGGCTTTTTAAACCATAAACAATATTTCTCCAGCCCAGATTCCTTGTGCAGCAGTCTTGGGGAACCTTGAGATTTCCAGGCTCTGATTTAATGGCTCGTAATTCTTGAAAGGCAATCCTTCTTCGCCCTGCGACGCTCAGATGCACCATCCTTCCGGCAGCCCTCCGCGCCCGGCCTCTGCTCCCCTCTGGATCCCCGGGCCGGTCCAAACGCCACTTAAAACTACTCAGCTGGAAACGCCATCATGTCCCCGTTCTGTCACTGGCATTGGATTATCTGCTATGGGCTGACAGGACAGAGCCTCCTGTTACAGTTTGGTTGTAGATGTGAGAGTAATGCTACCGAGAGCCGGGTCAGTCTGGGATCAGAAACACGAGGAGGACGTTGTTTAGATATGCATGTCTCATTCTATGGATATCTTGTATTCACTTCCCCTTGCGAAATGTATGACAAAATATCATCGTTCATAGGTTTAGAGCCTGGTCAATTTGATGATTATAGGGAGGCCCCTCATGCGGACCCAATACAGAAGTTACGTAGAGGCAGAAGTAAAACATTGGTTAAGCTGGAAAAGGATGACCTATAGTTAGTCCCACATAGTTGATTTGGATCAAAAGTAATATAAAGAAATTTCTCAAGATAAAAGTTACTGAGAGTAAACATTGACTTAACCGCTCCCCTGGATATCTCTCGTCGTAGAGGTTAAGCTCATTTTAAAATGGCCAATAAATGTTCCCCAGCAAATCAACTAAGTACAAGGGAGAAACAACAGCAAGTTCAAAAAGCAATCATTTGGCCGGTATCTCTAATGGTGTTGCTTCCTCTCCTCATGTGTAATCCCTGGTTTCTCGCTGTGCCTTCATTAACAATGGATGAATTAATTAGAAACCTTCATAGGATTTCTGCACAGTGAACCCAGGAGATAAAATACATCCTATTCCTCAGACCTGTTCCTTTCCTTCTGCTCTCTTGTTCCGCTCTCTCCTCCCTTTGCTCTTAATTGTATTGTTTGCTTGTTGTGTCGATAGCGGGATTAATTTCACTATAGATCAGGATTATTGACCTTTTCGTCAATGTTATTTCATTTCTGTAAGGTGCTAATTATAGGGAACAGGGGAAAGCAAATTGCACTGTAACTTGTCTCACTTGCTTTCCAATAAAACGGAAAGAAAACAACATGAATTCCCTTTGTGCTGCCCTCCTTGGTAAGGTCAATTCAAACACTACCTCACTGTCTATCTATGGCATCTAGGAAGGATACCAATGTTGGACTTGATTGGTGGACTTTCTGTTTAAAACACTGTTGAATATTCTGACCCATTCCCCTCCACCAAATGCCATTCTTGTCACAGTCACTGCTTTTTGTTCCTCTCACTTCATTTGAGAGAGGGGGAGGGCCCAGTTCATAAACAATTAACCGGCTGGATAAGTGATACACTCAAGCGCTAACAGACCTGAAAAACATTGTGTTATAAATTCTGGTAATTGAGTGGAGGGAGGTGTGCAGCACCCGGCTGGTGGAAGTGAGACGCCGTCAGTTTCTGAAAGATCAGGAGGTCGGTACTTTTGCATCAATTACATCGACTAAAAGGAGAGGGCACCTTTTAAAGTAGAAGGTCATAGTAACGCTATGCAAGTCTTTAAAAAGACAATCAGTCAACAAATCAAAAAAGCTTAACAAGAAGACTAATTTGCCGCTATTATGACCATTTTGTGTACTTCCAAAGGTCTACCAAAGTACAGTGAGCTAAGACCCTCTCATCCACCCTGTTCTCCACCCCTCCCTCCTCCCACAGTCCTCTAATGAACTGAAAGGTCAGAGCACTAATAAAACTATTAGCAGAAATGAATCTCTCAGATGTGTTAATGCACTTTTAATTCCTGTTAGCAAATTTCATCCCCCAGCAGTTTGCTGCCCGCTAATGAGAAATAAAACGCCCCGCTCTAGGGAAGGGGGATGGGGGGGAACGGGTCGATGCTCCGGCTACTCCACACACACACAAGTCATATACACTTACTTTGCACCTTACACACACCCTGGATGTGCTGGATGTTATTCACGGACCGAGGCCTGTTTTCAGCCCTGTGATTCTGCAGGGTTAATTAAAGAGCACATCTCCATCTGTTCTCATCACACACACACACACACACACACACACACACACACACACACACACACACACACACACACACACACACACACACACACACACACACACACACACACACACACACACACACACACACACACACACACACACACACACACACACACACACACACACACACACACACACACACACACACACACACACACACACACACACACACACACACACACACACACACACACACACACACACACACACACACACACACACCTCTTTGTCATCAGTGGAAAGGTGAAATAACTTGACAGTAAGGTGTTCACAGGGACACTGATAAGCATGCTGTGACTTAAAGGACATGCTCTGGCCTCCCACCCCTCCTGTCTCGTGACCTCACTAATGAGGGACAGACAGGGCTTGACCCTGATGTCTAGAAGCCACCAGAGAATATCAAGCCATTGTAGGCGTGACGTTCCCCGTGTTTGTGTAAGTGTGTGTCAGCCCGCTGTCACATGGGACCCTTCAGGGAAGTCTAGGTTTAAAAAGTTATCTGGGCCAACTTGTTCCACTTACAAGGCGCACATGCAAGTGGAAAAGGGAAAGCAACTCACTGCATTAATAAATAATGAATGAATGATTGTTCTTACATGTAGTGGGAAATGTATGGGAGCAGTCAAGAAGTCTGACGTCCAGAATAATAAAAAGTGGGTCAGAAAGGATTTTTTTTTAATAGTCCATAAAATGTCAAAAAAGAATGACAAATGAGCATTACATATCACAAGAGTGCACAATTATGTTAAAATAGCTTTCTTTGTCTAAAAAAGATGTCCATACAAGGGTCAGCAGAATTTTAGTATCAACACTATAAACGTAGTTATAAAAGTACAAATTATAATTGTTCTGTCACTTGAATGATACATTCAGCAAGCGCTTCTGATTTCAGCAGTTTGGGCACTTTATCTACTGTTGGTAAAAGTGACTTTGTAAAAGTGAACTTTTTAACTTTTCGAAATTACTTTCATTCTCCTTTTTGTGACAAATGTTAAAAGGGGAAGCACAGAAAATGTTGTAAAGCAATACAAACCAATTAATTTAAAAAGTAAGAACTATGCTTTAACAATAGGAAGATGACCTCCATCCAAGCGGGCCTCTTATTTCTCCTACAGTGACTGGTCGACAGCAAACTCTGAAAAAACTACAGTGCAGTCCCAAATGTACAAAACACTATCAGTGGGAAGGGGAAAAAAAATAAGCAATAACTGAACTATGTTATTATTCGTAATTTCACATTTGGTACAGCTAATTACACGCACAGAATATGTTTTGTTTAGCTGTAGAGTTGACATACTGTACTTACAGTATAACATTTAATGTATTCTATCCTAAGCTATAAAAGGGGACGCTATCAAAGAAAGAAAAAGATAGAAAAAAAAGCCCCCGAGGGGAGGGGCCGAGACATTCTATTACCATCTGAGCCTTTTAATCAATAAAGAGATAAAAGATATTTTAATCAAAGACATATTTCCTTGTTTGTCTAATGCTTCTGCCGCCGCCGTGCATATAATCTTTAAATGCTGAAAAGGATGCATAATGCTCTTCCAGGGAGCCACTCATCCATATAAACACAAAACAGGAGCAGTCAGCAGAAACACACACCAGCGCACAGACACTCCATAGACGCCAAATTACATTAGGATGGGCATATTAAGGGGAAATTGCATCCTGTAAACTAGAATATTATTTCTACACACAAACACGCTGCTTGCGCACACACCCACACAAACCATTCTTCAACATCATATTCCCCAGCCCTGAGCGCACAATTCAGTAACAGATCCATAAATGTATTGTTTTGTGCAGGTGCATGAACACACACATACACAAACCATAAACACAAAGCATTAGTGTTTGTCGGACATGCAGGCATCCGCTGGCCGTGGCTAAAGCGTTCCAATGAGATTAGAGGGGTAACCGGACCCCTTCCAGGCCCGCTGGACTGAGCTCACACCGGGCTAACAAGTCCAGAGGTGGTGGGCCGGCTGGATCAGGTTCCAGGAGCTAATGGGTCAAATACCAACTGACACCTAATTGAGTGATAAAGAGTGCACATTTAGGTGGGGATGGATGAATGTGTGTCTGTTTGTGTGGGGTTCATTCACCTTTACATTCCAGTATATGAACACGTTTTTAGTCATAAATAACCTAGGTGTGTGTTTGTGTGTTTGTGTGTTTGTGTGTGGTCCCGGCTGGTGCACTACTTAGGGTGCATCAGAGTTTGAACATGTCTGCCGAGCACCGGGGAGCACAGCAGCAGCTCCAGTAATAGTGATTCATGCTTTCCGTCAGGCCCCCTGACAGGCGGGGTTCGATCCCCTGCTCAGCGCGCTGTAGCGGCAGGAACAGCAGCCGAGGCGGGCGCAGGACCACCAACATCATCATAACTGCTGAGGGAGTGTTGGGCTGCTGACATATTGATCCACCCTCAGTTAGGAGATTTGATAGATTGACCTCGGACTCTTGACTTTAAACCGTAAAAGGGAGGAGGGCAAATCGGGAAGTCGGAGAAAACAATCAAGACAAAAGGCTAAAAGAGAGACACCATTGACTGAGAAGGCCATCCAGTGAAGCATGTTTCATTCCAGAGTGCAGCTAATGATTATTTTCATCAGTGATTGATTTGCTCACTTTTCTACAGATAATCCATTCAATTTATAGTCTAAAAAACAGTGGTAAACCGGTATGGCTTTTTAACGGCCAATGCCAATATTTAGAGAGCAGGGTGACTAATAGCGGACATATATATATTGTTATTTTTGAATCAAGTAAAACAGAACAAGTTAATACACAAAACGCTGGACTTTAATAATCATTTATCGAACATTGTGAATGTGGGCATATCTGTGTTTGCACAATCCGTCTGCAGTGCACTTTATTTCATTTTTAATGTATCCACTGACTCAAAAAACGTTACTTTGTCCAAAACGAGTTTTAGAGAGCATCAGCAAAAAGCTACAGTCACTTACCCCCCCCAAATAAATTAATTGACAGAACAGTTTTGTCAATAGACTCTTTAACACCTGAAGTCATGTATAATACTCACTCTTTATACGACCTGCGGCCTTACTGCCACAGCCTCAGTTACATCACATGACCAGAATCTGCATAGAAAGCGAAGAGACAAGATATCCATGAGAAAACATCCCTTACTCCCTTTCCCCACCCCCACAGCCCAAAGCCCAAAGCCCAGCAACTCGTCGGACCATCAGGTTAGGCCTCACCCCAAGGCTCCTTTGGGCCCCGTGGGGCTCAGGGGCCAGGAAGGACCAGAGAGGGTACGGGCTCACACTAACGATGGAGGAAACCGTGTCCAGTCGGCTGGAGCCTGAGACGGAGCAGAAGACCCTGCCCCATTGTTCTGCCAACAGGCTGACAGCCGGTGATTTAGGGCCGGGGCTGCCCAGGAGCGTGAGGGGAGGGACAGGAGCGAGGGAGGTCAGAGAGAGGCTCCACAGGCACCCTTCAACAATCCTACCCGAATCCCTCCATCCATGAGATGGCAGAATGAATCATGGCTGACCCAGCGCGCGGCCTGGACCTGGCCCTCTCTGCCTCTATCTGCCTCTCTCTACCCCCCAATCGACCCCCTCCTCTCCCTGGACAAACATGACAAATCTGGTGTTTATTTACTTAAAAAGACCTGGAGAAAGAGCAAAGGGGGGGCAGATAAAAACTGTGTAAAATCAATACAGAGTTAGTTCCTGCCCTAGTGTTGCTCTTTCCTGTCTGTGCGGCTGCAGAAACCCAGAACTAATAAGGAACCCAGGTGAAGAGGAACGCAGGTGGCGTCAGGAAGAAGCACATAACAGGAGCGAAATGCGGAAAAAGGGCTTTTAGGGAATGAGGAGATGGTACAAATGCAGTAGTACTACAACCTAATTCTATTGACTTTCTATAATGACTTTGTCTATGGATGAGTTACACATGTTGAGCGTTGAATGGGGACATAACAAATAAAACACAACAGCCAAAGTCTAAGCTGTGGATGATGCATGTGCGTAGACGGAGACATGTGAGATATAATTGGTCTCCAAGTTAGAGTCCAGACAGCGGAGCATTGAATCTACAGAGCCTCTGCTCTCGCCACATGACAAGGAGAAAACAGATAAGGCTGGCTCTCAGGGGAGAGGGAGGGTGGCCATCGAGCCAACCCCCTGAAAGGAAATAGCAGCGGCGAGCTGTCAAGGATTCTGTCATATCCTACATCACGTCAGCCGCCCATTTCATCCCATTGCTGGCAATCCATGCACGCTGTTGTGGCCAAGGATGAAAGTGCTGGAAAATGGGAGCCATTGTAAACCATTTTCTGCCCAGGACAACCCCCCCCCCCCCCCCCCGACCACCATCCCCTCCATCTCCACTCCTCTTCTTCCCGACTCCTCTTGAAGACAAATGGGTCCAGGGCAATGACAGAGTGCCTGGTCCACAAATCACCAGCGGCCGGTCTGCTCGTCCACTGCTTCCTCCTCCCCCGCTGCCTCCCTCCTGCACCCAACCTCACCCCTCCCCGTCTGCAGCCCCTCCATTAGTCATGTGCACGCGGGCAGCAGCCAGCAGCCGTAATTAGACAAGGACAAATCGCCAGCCACGGACACGGACTAGTCCGGCCGCTAAATAAGGCCCCGTTTCCATACCGACCGGTGGGCGGCAAGTACGGCCGAGGAGAGAACTGGGGTGTGGGTGACAGAAACTGGAAGAGCTGGGTGCTGCCCAATACACCCTGCCATGCTCCTGACCTGGCCTGGCAACTCATAATCCTACAGGCCCATGGCCCAAACCCACCTCTCACCCATACACCCTGAAACTAAAGACCTACTCACACCACACCCCTCAACCCCATTCCCAGTAGCAAGCTGGTTGTATTCATGCTGGTCTTAGTTCTCCTAGCTCACACTATAGTTTGAAAGGGAACGTCCTATGATACACTTTGTAACTGAGTTTGGAAGGCCATCCTAAACAGTGTTTCCGCCAGACCAGGGCTAAGAGGGCGTCCACCTCGAGAGCGGGGGGGGGACGGGTTGTTTTGAATTTTGACTTGAGCCGTCCCTTATAGATACTGTCGTGAGCCGGATCATTTGGCTCGGCTCTCTTAAAGTGCCGGCTCTTTCGGCTCCCAAACGGCTCTTCATGTTACCACAGTTTACCACGGAGCCTACAGCCCACAGTTTCTCCGGTGCTCGCAGCTCATGCGCGTGCTCCAATTAAAACCCCCCCGCTCATCGCGTCCAAATCGCGCACGTTCCGTGTTGTCCTGTAGCGGTAGGGCTGTGCGATTATGGCAAAAATCATAATCACGATTATTTGGATCAATAATTGATATCACGATTATTTTGACGATTATTCATTGAACTTTAAAACAAATAATATTTTACCAATAAACAAGATCAACAAATATGTTGGAGCGCACTTCCAAAACCATACTAAACATATTAATATGATAAATAAAAATAAATTAGACCAAAATAAATTAAATCAAATATGTTGCAGTGCACTGTCACAACCTACTGAAAACTGTTTTGGTAAAACATATTCAACATATTCCACTCAGTTAAACGTTGAAGGCTGGCCAACCGTCATGGTCCAGAAGTAACAGGAAATAAATGTTGAAGTAGCAGGCACCTTCGATGTCCGGGAAACAATCTTCAACACTCCGAAAATAATCCCACCAGACTCCTTTGCCCCTCCAACAGCGGGATGTCCTTGTCCTTTTTCCTTTTCGTCATTTCAAGCGATAAAAACTCTCGATCTTCTCTCGAATTATTAATATTTTTGGACGCCCTCGGCTCGCGTTCAGGGCGTCCCGAGCTGAATAAGGGCGTCAAATGACGGCAAGACGGCCCCCTGGCGGAAACGCTGATCATAAACATGGGTATTCATTTCATGAATACCAAACTTTTTTAGTTTACACTGCTGAAAGTGTAAAATTCAAGATAGTATTGTATTTCAATACAGACTGTTAACAGAGCCAGACATTCGTCTTTCAAGACACGGACGAGACAGAAACCTCATACAACCCTCCATCACATTCCTGCCAATGCAACACCACTACGTCACTTGTTTTTGTGGTGGTCAAACCGAGTCCATATAAATAAATTAAGTAAACAAAGCAAAGCTGGAGCAATAAAGAGGTTTCAGGGTACATTAGGTGAAACATTAGAAGATGGCATTAGAAAAAATGAGAACCCATAGAATCAGATTACACATGAAGGGAGAAATGGGCAGTCAACAAAATATAAATTACAGCCATGTGAGGCTAGAGCAGTCTGAATCCACAGAGGAGTATCAGTAACAATTGCTTTGGCCAGGTCACAACTGCAACACACTCCCTGGGCAGAAGGGGGTTGACTGCCACACACACACACACACACACACACACACACACACACACAAAACACACACGCACACAGCATGCTCCACCAGAGCAAACCTTATTGATCCGCCTCCTAATTTCATAATTAGTTTTTATTGGATTTCATAATCGTCATCACGACACATCAAAAGAAACTCAAAACCCCAGCAAGATTTTCTGCCCTCCTCAACATAATTTCTTTAAACTGTGAAAAGGAAGCCATGTATTCAATTCCAACTCCCCAGCTGTGAGAGCGACCCTTTTTTTTCCCCCCTTTAAACTTCCCTACTAAAACTCCTTGGACAGCAAACACTGCACAAACACACCATTTCTCCCATGTGCAGTAACTGATGTTTAGCATTGCACATTTTCTGCATGATCTGCTGCTATTTGTCACACTTCTGCTCACTCCTCAGTCGCCTCTCACTTGTAGCACTTGTTAAACACACTGCAGCATGAGCAGCAGAAAAATGTGGGACTAAAGGAAAAAACACTTGTCCTTTACTGACACTGATTCTGGTCATAGGTCGTTTAGTATTTCAAATGGCCTTTCCTTAGTCTTTCAGAGCCAATGTAACCTCCTTGTCATGGAAATGAGGATTTTTCACCACACCCTCACTGAGACTGCCTTTGTAGCCAGTTGGCATTTTCGTTCAACACAGGAAATGTCTTTTTGAATCCTGTGAGTAGCTGCTCACACATCAACATGCTGAAAGATTGAAAGTCCAGCAGCAACCACAACTTTCCAGGAACTACAGCAGCTGGCCAGTGGTTTGTACACGTTTGAAGGTTTTTGCAGGGTTATGTATGCAATGTTGAAATATATATTGAGTACAGAACGCAGACTGGTCCAGAGGGGGTTCAAAGACAAAGCCCATCTAATGTCCTCATTCACACTTGAGGACAGTTAGCCCGCTGACATCTGTTTATGAAAAAGTAAATTAATACAAAAACAATAGAGGAACATTTCAGATTACTGGAATGAATGTCCCTTTGGACCACAGGCCTCAACTTCTCTATTAGCACCTCCGCTATCATAACTGTTCCAGAGAATCCTTATTGCACCATCTGGTGTGCAATAAATGAGGAGAAAAGTCGAATGGAATTGGAGGAGAGTTAGAAAAATGTGGTCTGTATCGAGATATCCTGTCTATTACCACCACTGCTCCAATGCTAAAGCACAAGTTAGAAGCTGGAATGACTTGATGCACTCGTTAATGGCGACTGCCAGATGTTAATCAGCCACAACAACTAATTTCCCAGTTTTTTCCCTTTGTTATGGCCCATTTTGAGACAAAACCTCTGGCATGATGACACAAACACAGCAGCTTTTAAATGAGGGCAGATGAAGATAAAGAGAGAAGGAAATTGAGAGATGTCGCAGGATTCTTATTGTTATTGACAGCAGAGAACCATTAATAGTTGCTGATGCAAACCCAAAAACTTCCAAACAAATGTTTTGTTGATTCATATTTAATTCAAACTACTTTGCTATGATCTCAATATCCCATAATGAAAGAAGGAAAAATATGTATTTGAACTACTTAACATAATTTCTTAGCAGAAGTCACTAAGACAGCAGAGTTTAGAAAGTTACACAAAGCACTGAGGCGTGAAGTCTAATGAGTTCAGAGGAACTCCAACAGAATACCGTTTTCAATGAGAACTGATATCCAGCCTGTGGACCCTTTACGAGTGTGAACCCACCCATCTCCTCCTTTCCAATCGATCCCTCTATAAAAGGCTAAACTGGCCCAGATTTTTTTTTAAAAGACTACCACTGCATCCATTGATCAAATAAGACATTTAAGATCGCTAAATGACAAAACATGTAAGAAGAAATGACTTATAAAGTCATTTCTTCTTACAAACTGTCAAAATAAGTTTTTTTTTTTAAATAGACCATTTATCTAATGCGTTTTACAATAATTTACTCATTCACTCAAGGCAGACAACATCGTCTGGTATCAAGGGAGACTCATGTGGATTTAGGGAAAGACAAACTAAACTAAATGCAGAGGGATTCCTTGGAAATAAAACTGCTCATAGTACATGTAGCTTTAGAGCTATACGACACAGCTTTGGTCAAGCAGGCAAAAACCCAGACTTGAACCCAGCTGAAAATACAAAAATCTTTGAAGAAATGCCATTTAATAACACTTCCCCGTCAATGTGACACAGACTAAGAGAATCTGCTTGGAGTGAAGTGGAGAAACTCTAGAAATCCATGTGTGTAATGCAGGGAGCTGGCAAATCTAATAAAGACCTGAAGGTGTAGCTTCTACAAAGTAGTGAATAAAGGACTTAAATGCCACTGTAAACGAGGCAGTCCGTCACTGTGCCAGACACATCAAACCTACGTATAGATTGGAAAAAAGTACTTACATTTCATATAAATCAAAGCATGTGGGAAATAAAGAGCAAAGTTTCTCCGACGCTTTCCATCCCTGAAGTTCTCTCATCTTATTCTCCCTCTTCAACAGATCTATATATTGCAGGTAAGTCCAACCTGAGGGGCCTCTCAGTGACCCCACCAAGTTCATCACACCAACCCCTGCTCATACCGAGGTGTGGGCACAGGACAGCAGAACAAGCTTAAATCCCAGTGAAGATGTTTTTGGCCTTGATCACCGTGCCCATCGATCCCTGGCTGATTCCCACTCAGATACGTCTTATTTTATTAGTGGCTTCAGCCTTCTGCCGCCCCATTCCGCTGTGATCAATACCAACATGTGGACGGCCCATATTTTTCTCACTTTTAGTGCCTTAACGCTGTTTAACCGTGTCACCTGATAAACGACAGGCCCTCCCCAAACACTGATTTCCTATTGATTTCTCCTTCATTCAGCCATCCCTCCCTTCGTCACTCTCCCATTGTTTTTATCTCCAGTTATCTCCTCTCTCCTCCCTCTATACCTTAACCCCCACCAGACTTAAGCAGAGGATAGACCTGCCAGACACCTTTTAACCAATTCAACCACAGACACCCAACTCAGCTTAGGGCAAGCGAAAGAGACTTTAACGAGAGCAGGACATTTTCAAATAACCCTTTGGCATGTAAGACGGGCATTGAGTCAAACCTGGGGAGCTTTTTTCTAAAAGTGAGGTTTGTGTTTGTCATTTTCCATCATTACCCACCAAACAGCCCGCACACAAACAGTGGTCGAGACCTATCTGTGTGCATGCAGGCATTAACAGAGCAGGATCCAGTGAGCACCATGCAACAGATGCTATAACAACCTGGAAGGAGACAGCTCCATCCATCACCCGCTGAAGTCCTGATGATCAGAGCAGGGTTTGGACTGGAGGAGGATGCACAGCAGGGCAACACACAATCCACTTAAAGGCTTTCTATTGGGCTATAGCTGTATAAACACATTTCATATGTTCCGTAGAAGGCAAATAAAAACGAACAGCAGTGACGAGGAAATAAGATTAGGACTGAAACCAAATGGGAAAACAATATGTTGTGGACATTAGAGATAAAAAATAAACTGCATCTCAATATTGGAGAAACCAATTACAAAAAGGAAGGATCGAACCGGTATCTGCCTGCTCGTTTTCTCTCCTCAGACTGTACATTATTTATGCAAAATTAAACCTGCTCCTATTCCTGCTTAGTCTGGCTCATCCTCAGTTACCTCTTAATTGATCTCTCATCTAAGGCACTTGTGTAAATCCAGTCTGCTCCTCCCAGCCATTAATGTCATTAAATATGGCTCCCTTATAACCAGATACTCTGAAGATGTCTGGATCAGCTGTGGTTGGAGTTCATTTTCTAATTCACAGGACAATGCAATGATCTTATCGCTGTGAAACCCCTGTGTTTACGTCTTATTGTAATTCCCTGTGTGTTGTTTGCAGTAAACACATTACTTACAACTTTGCTGTTAACATTTGTAACTGCCCATAAGAGAAGAAAGGAACAAAAAGATTCAAAGACAAATGGTACTCTCTGGAAATCTGGGGAATTTCAGGTCTATGCATTAAGTCTGAATAAGCCAGATAATAAACTGACACCATGAGCATCTGTTAAGGAATCCGATAACATGACCTGGCATCTTTTATTAGGCCTCTCACCCTTTAACAATGGGTTAAGTGATAAATTGACATTTACAGCACAGCCTGCCAAGTACACTGGGTACAGAGCACACTGAGAAACTGACCGTGAAGTAATAACGAGCGAGTGGGCAAGAGCAGAGATTCTTTATTAACACGAGGGGAGAGGAGTTGAAGGGGTTGTGGGCTAGGAACGGTTTCTTGAACAAAACTCCCGTGCTTTAACAGCAACCCCCCCACCCACCCCTCTATCAGGGCTGCAGCCATGGGAGAGCTTGAGCACCAGCTAGTGGTAGTGGAGTTACCCTGCCAAGACTCCCCACACCAAACACATTAATCATGACCAGGGGAGTGTAAAATTCAATCGGCTCCTTCCATCCATTTCATGTGAAGCAGACTGAAGGCCGGCCTTGTAGTGCCTGAGAAAGGAAGGATGAAAAAAAAGGGAGAAAAAAGGAAGAGGAGCTCCCTACACTTCATCAGAACCCCTACTTCATAACAAATGGAGTGTCTCTCCGGCAGAGGAGTGCCATCAGAAACACGCGTTCTCTCTATCCATTTAATTCCGGCAGAGGAGGAAGGGTCAGGGAGGGAGCAGTGGGAGCGCGTTCTGCTCCTCGCTTGCCGCTTCCCCAGTCACACAGTAAACTACCTTTTAGGAATTGTTTCTCAATAAGAAATGATCAGTCCATTTATCTGCACCAGGCGGGCCTGTCTCCTCACCCAGACCTCCAATATCTTTCGTTTGACCTGATCAGGGCTATAAACTAGACCGAGACACTTTCAATTTGTCACCCGAGGAGGCCTCTGCGAGTCCCATGCTACTGATTGCATCCTCCCTCCCAAATGTAAAAATTCCTCCCATGCTTGAAATCTCTCAGATTCTTTTTTCAATGCATACAGCTCCTTGGAAGTAGAGCCTCCTGTTGCCATGCTACAATAAAAGGTTGTGTGAAATAATCACATCCACACACCATGTACAGAATGTAGTGTCTGTGGGGCTAAAGAATATAGCCAGGACAAAAAGGCAATTTGTAACATGATTTAAAAAAAATAATGAATCACTCATGATACTGATTAACTACAAATTTACTTTTTTTGTATTTATTACAGGGTTCATACACTTTTTCACCAATGATTTTCAATGACTTGTCCATGACCATTACCTAATTTTCCATGACCAAAGAAATTACTCTCTCAGCGGTACCACTGAAACATTTTTATTTTAACATGGTAAGCTGGACAATAAGGTCTGCATTGGAAAACATGTTGTGCCTATCTAAAAAAAATCAAATACTAGGCGTACTAGCTCCTACAGACTAAAGCCACTGGAGACTAGAGGGCGTGATTGTAAAAATCTCTCAGCAGCAAAATACCTCGTCAGTTAAATGCCATTTTACATTTCATTACTATACGATACAGTATTTATTATCGTTACAGTATTACTATCTTGGCGATTAGATAAAATATAAATTATATTTGATGCTTGGGTTACAATTCCATGCCTTTTCCAAAACTTTGGGAAAAATATTATTTCCATAACTTTTCCAGGGCCTGGAATTTGCATTTTGAATTTCCATGACCTTTCCAGGTTTTTAATGACCGTAGGAACCCTGTTATTAATATAGTATTCTGAATAAAAGAAGAATAATCTTTTTAAATAGAGCAGTGCCCTTGCATGTTTATATATTCTCATCACTTGTCACTTTGCTATGCTTCTGAATGAGAATTGCTTTAGCATAAAATAACAAGATGGGAATTTTGGATTTAGGCTCATTCAGATAATAAAACACATGACAAATCAACATGCTTTATCACATCAAAGCCAAATTCACATAATAAAAATGTGTATTTCATATCTATATTGCCATAAATCAGTCCTGCTTGCTTTTTTCAACATTGCCCAAAGTGGTCAATACAACTACCAATGTAAAAGGGTCATCAAAGTTGCATGGTCTCATGCAGTCATATTGCAAAATTCTACACAAACATCACGTGGGATGTAACGAGTATAAGTCAGAGACACCATGAACCCTTTCAACAAACACCACCATCAAAAACTGGGGAAAAGCACTTATTACTGGTTGTTCATTGAAGGGGAAATATTAACCACACTGTTTCCTTTCAAAACATCTACAAACTTTGAACAGGGGGTAATTACAAGTCACACACCACTTGCTTTCCCATCAAACCCTTTAAAACAGTTAAACATTCTTTGAATTGGATGGAACATGTCAATGATTTTTTGACAGCACTGAAATATGGTGAGGAACACTCAACCACGTATATGCAGCCTGTTCAAACTGCTGCCTCGTCTGAGTCACATGCACGCGATTAATCACTGATGCCTCCGGCTGTCACTTCGCACGTATGTAGTTACACAACACTAATGGGCAACTGAGTGGAACTGAAAAACACATGAAGAAATCGGCCTTTCTTCTCTTACTTGTTTCCGTTCTCTTTGAAGACATCAGGTGGGGAACGGCCTCCTTCCTCTCTGATGACTCGGCGTTGCAGCGTTGCTTCATTCAGGATACCTGAAATACAGGATATATAAGAAGCATAAGAAAAATAGTAATCTGAGAAACTGTCAATAATCACACCATGTTATAGGCCGTTGACAGATGACATCATTTAGTGTTTTAAAGTATTTTGGAAGAGATTCAACAGTTCTTGTGACACAGTTGGGATTTATTGCATCACTGACGAGCTTTAACAATAGGACGTGAAACTTTAGGTTGCTAACAACTTGGAGGTCCAGTCTAAAAATTGTTTGTAAGTAATATTTAGATCTGATTTATCAATAACGCTGTCCAAATGCACCCCATATTACAATAATAAAATAATATTAACCATATTTTTACGGCAAAAAATGTCTCCGTTGGTTCTCTTTATGTCGCAAATACACACAAGTACACAAACTTATAGTCACAAAATAAACGTGGCTCGCCTTCACTAGTAATGCAAAATTTTAAAAAAATGATACAGTAAGTCCAATAAAAGGTGTTGTACTAAACAACATTCAGATCTTTTCTTCCCCTGTTTATTCATTTCTGTGGCACTGCGCTTGATTTTCTTTTCTTATCTTACTGATGAATGTTTGTTTGATAAATGGCTTTAATGTAAATACTTTTTTAAGCTTTGCTGAAGTTACTAATTTATATTTGTTTAACTTTAGCAACCAAAGAAAGGCTACCACTATCTTGAAGCTAATCTCGTTAGGTTTATGGGTTTTAGTTTGACTTTTTTTTCTACACACACAAACCATTTCTAACTTAAAAGATAAAATCAATTACACAAAACTCTCATTCTTCTTGGCAATTTATCACCATGGACAATGTACACTGTTCAAAATGAAAGAGGATTAAAAACACAGAAGTAGTAGCTGCCAAAAGGGACAACATGACCAGACAACAACTGTCTGCAGTTACCCAAACCTGTTTACTCAAGTTAGTCAGTAAACTGTCAAGAAAACTGTGTATTAAATGATTTACATTTTGCACATGATATTTAGGTAACGTGGATATTCAGTCATAATTGACTAATGTAGGTGCTTCACTTTGCATTGTTTTTAATTGATGCAGCTAATGCCTAATTACTGAGTTTAATTGGGTAGTAACTAATAGCCATTACTGACTAATTGACTCGAGAGGCAAACCATTATTTCAGATGTGACATGTTGAATATTAAAGATATTTGAACTGTTAATAAGCCATATTTTTAACTGAGTGGTTACTCTTTCTGTCATTTTCTATGTGAGAAGCAACCAGCCCAACACTACACACCAGTCCATACTCAACTCATGTAACCTAAAGATAAACTAGCAGTCATAGCACTGGGATGATGTGCACTCAGGGCCGTGGGAAGTAGGGGTGCTGAGGGTGCTGCAGCACCCCCTGGTGGAGGACAGGGGATCTGCACTTCCACAAGATTAAATACAAATATAATTTAAAAAAAAAAGAATTTTCAGCCTTGACGTAACAACATTCATAATTAAGTAAAGATAACACCCTTTTCACCCCGGTTACATTTTCCATTTGCCCCGTACGATGGGCGCTGTAAGTGATGAAAGTGGGGGATGTTGGCTTATCAGGCGCCCGCAGCTCACAGCCCGCGTGAGAGAGAGATAGATAGATAGAGAGAGGGGGTGCACCTGTACCGGCGGGGAATGTTGTTAGCTTCTGCTGCGCTAACGGATAAAAGAAGCTCTTTCTACAATAATGTGGAGGGAGAGTTCTGTCCTGTCAGACTGAGAGGTTCAGTGAGGTAAAGGACTCTTGAGTGTTTAGATATTTCACTTTAGTCTAAGTTATCTCAGTGGGTCTCAAACGTTTTGATCACAATTTATGTAAACAAATATTTCCAAGGCACTCCCTTATAATTATTAGGATAAATAAAAACAGGTTTGAAATCATTCCAATGTATACTATAGGACAGTAAACCAAAAATATCGTTTAAAACTGGAGAGATTTAAAAATATGCATAAATAAATAAATGTTAACTGATAAAATAAGATATAAATGAACCACAAAAATAAAACAAGTTAGCCTACATTTATTTGTTATTGGCTATGGTAGGTTATCGGTTATGTTCACATACTTATTTGATTATTAAAAGGCAAACCGATCTTTTTCATATGGGTGTTTAGAGTTGTATCCCCTAGATCAGTCTCTAGTAATTGGGCGCTCAAAGTGCACCAGATTGAAGCATTTTACTTTAAAATGTTAAAAACAATCTTCCCGGGGGGGCACCCCCGGACCCCCCTAGAGGATGTGAATTCCAGCCCCCAATTAAAACATGTTCAATTTTCATGCAATACTAAATAGTATACATTTGAAGCCTTTTTATATTGCTGTCCACGATGTCAATATGTTTCTCTGTTTGTAGCTTTTGTAGAGGTTTTTCATTGCCAGCTAAAATCTTGCCTATAGGGCAGCAAATTGGTCAAAACCGGCCCTGGTGTCATCCCCACAGCACCCCCCATTTGAAACATGTTCCCACGGCTATGTGTGCACTACTCATCTTTTCCTATCCGTGTAATTGTCCCAGAGAACACTGCATCTTCCTAATACTAACACAAACATATCATTGAGATTTCTGCTTATAGACCTTGGGAAATGCATTCAGTTTGCAAAGGAAAACAACTGCAGGACACACACCGAGAACTGAACTGATTCATTAGTGAAGCATCTGTTTGTGCCAACGGCCAGACAGGGAAAATGCAACCCTCTAAGTTAATTCTTTTTTCTGAAGCTACCAGCCATATCTTCAGGGGCAGTCCTCCCTCCCTACACCTTTTGTTAAGGTCTAAATGTTAAATGTGTAGGTCAGTGATGTAAGAATAAACTGTACCACTGAGCCAAAGACAAAGGGTAAAAGCGAGTAACCGCAAACTAAGAGAGCTACACAATATAGAGCTTTTATCCAAAGCACTTTAGTCACACACACACAAGAATTGCAGTGAGCTAATATAAATTGCTATCACAGTATAGAAAAATAAACTCATAGCCAACAACATATTGATTGTAATGATGTGTTTGCAAAATCCAGTTCCTGAGAATGACAGTAGTTTGGGAAAGTTGTTAAGGAAAGAAGATGGATAAGAAGCCAGTTTTAAAATATAAAGTTTGAGACACAAATGATAAACTCAGCTGGGACAAGTAGCCCTTTGCAATACAAAAACATTTGTGTTGTTACGGATTACAAGACAACAACAGCCTCTATATGTTTAAACAGACCAAAACAAATATGGTTGCAGAGAAAAATCATGATATAAGTGACTTTGACCCTGTAATTGTGGGAGGCTACAGAGTTTAGCAGTAGCCTTTTGGCTAAAGTCTACGGTAGCCGATTAGCCTAAGCGCAGAGGTGCCCAGTACGTCGAACGCGGGGGCAATGCTGGTAGATCGCGAGTCATTCATAAATTAAAAAAAATCCAGCTCCGTTAAAATAGACAAAACAGGTTTTGATCCCTCCTCCTTTGGCCTCCCTGCCACTTAATTCAGGAGTTGACTTGATTGACAGAAAAAGCGACCTATTGCTTTCCAGTCTGTTAACACAGAATGCAAAGCGACATAGCCGTGGGAACATGTTTCAAATGGGGGGTGCTGTGGGGATGACACCAGGGCTGGTTCTGACCAATGTGCTGCCCTATAGGCAAGATTTTAGCTGGCAATGAAAAACCTCTACAAAAGACCAATACACTACAAAAAGAGAAACATATTGACATGGTGGACAGCTTATATAACAAGGCTTCAAATTTATTTAGTGTTATAACATGTTTTAATTGGAGGGGTGAACTTCACATCCTCTAGGGGGGTCCGGGGGTTTTCCCCCGGGAAGATTTCTTTAACATTTTAAAGTCAAATGCTTCAATCTGGTGCACTTTGAGCGCCCAATTACTAGACTGATCTAGAGGGTACAACAGATCGGTTTGCATTTTATTAATCAAATAAGTATGTGAACATTTCCAATAACCTACCATAGCCAATAACAAATAAATGTAACTTATTTTATTTGTATTGTTCATTCATATCTTATTTTACCAGTTAACATTTATTTATTTATGCATATTTTTAAATCTCTCCAGTTTTAAACGATATTTTTGGTTTACTGTCCTATAGTATACATTGGAATGATTTCAAACCTGTTTTGATTTATCCTAATAATTATAAAGGTGTACCTTGGAAATATTTGTTTACATAAAATGTGATCAAAACGTTTGAGACTCACTGAGATAGACTCACTGAGATAACGTATCCCCGCGGTATCCCCTCTCTCTATCTCTCTCACTTTGGCTGTGAGTTGCGGGCGCCTGCTAAGCCAACATCCCTCACTTTCATCACTACAGCGCCCATCGTACAGGGCAAATGGAAAATGTAACCGGGTTGAAAAAAGGGTGTTATCTTTACTTAATTATGAATGTTGTTACATCAAGGCTGAAAATTCGTTTTTTTTTGGTATTATATCTTGTGGAAGTGCAGATCCCCTGTCCTCCACCAGGGGGTGCTGCAGCACCCTCAGCACCCCTACTTCCCACGGCCCTGCAAAGCGATACAAAATCAGTCAAGTGCCGGGAGAGACAAACAACAAAATGAGTGCGGGAACGAGCGAAAAAAACCTAAAGACATACCACTTCCACACAGAATGGGAGGGAGAATCTTTTTTTGTGATGTCACATTCAAAGGTTATTTGCCTTATTTGTAAAGCAAGCGTCGCTCTGCCAAAGAAAGGTAACGTGGAGAGGCATTATCGGAGTGTTCACAAGGCATATGACAGCGACTTCCCTCCGAGTAGCGAGTTGAGAAAGAGAAAGGTCATGTATTATTGCTACACAAACATTATCTCTTAGCCTTAGTGTCGCCAACTCTTTTCTAACATGCAAAAAGACGTATTTTCTATCTTTCCAATCCAGAAGAGATCTCTCTCTCCCCCGTCTGTTTGCAAGGGGGCGGGGCAGTTTACACACACGCATCTGCTACATGCAGCAACACACGGAGGAGATGGTGGAGAGAAGCGCTCCAAGGTGTGGTTACATGTTACCCGTCTTGAGGTGGACAATGCTCGTCACCAAAAGTGTTTAGCATGTAAGGGCGGTAACACGAGCAATTTGTCTAAACATTTAGCAAAAGTGCACCACATTCAGACGGAGGAATGCACCGGGTTCGACTGTCTTTCGAGTAGCTCTGTAGCCCCATCCACGAGTAACGTTTCCACGTCAGGTGTTATGTATGCTAGCAGCAACACACGGAGTTAACTACATTATACAAACATGGGTTAATGATTAGAGGTAACTGAGTTATTTATTTTGTTAAAGTTTCAGCTATTCTGTTTCCAGTTCTGTCATCAGATTATTTAATAAGATTTGTTAAAACATTGTTGTTTCTTTTGATGTGAAATATTATTTATTTAATTCAAATAAAAAGCAATGTTAATTTTGTTCACAATTTGTTAAGTTAATTTAATAATATGTATTTTTGAATCAAGTATTAATCTTTATTGTCTTCATTGTTAGTTTCCACATGCCTAAAACAACCTCAAACTAAATCTAAAAGTTGATGGCTAAATAAGAGCGTTTGAGAAATTGTGCAAGGCACACAGTAGTAGTCCGAATAGTCGATTAATCGTTTCATTAATCTATAGATTAATCGATAATCAAATTAGTCGTTTGTTGCAGCCCTATTGTAGTTATCCCATGTAAAAATAAAACGTGTTATTCAGCAACCCTTGCAATTTGGGTTTTTATTTTTGGTTGGTAGACCTCGGTTAGCTGGTCATTTCAAAAGTAGCTCACCAGCCAAAAAAGTGTGGGCACCCCTGGCCTAAGGCATGCTGTATGCTGCCAACAGGAACATGTATTGACATTCAAGCTACTGTTTCATCATATTTTACATGAAAAATAGTGGCATTTTGTCTTATTTTCATAAATTCAACATTAGCTAGGTAAATGCAAACAAACAGCAGCCATTTTAAATTGGCTAACCATAACGTTTGGCTAGTAGCTAATGGGCTGACCAGTGCACATGGAAAGAAAACATGTCAGTTCAATAAATGTTTGTAAACAAACCTTTTGGACTTCCCATAACACATTGGAGGTTTATCTTCGTCGAAAAATCCTTTCATGTAACCGGTAGGTGCAAACTAACATGACGCAAAATTAAATTATGATAACATAAACAACCAGACATTAATCCCACACGACACTCAGGTGATAGGAAAGCATCTTGGGTAGTACGCAGGTATGGTCAAATTGCCGCCTTTTTTTCTTCTTTAAACTCTGCTTTTGAGCCATAGTGAGCTCAGTGCTTCCATTGAGGGCTGAAAGGTGAACTACAGCTGCTGAGTAGATGAGAGCTTCACCTGCCCTCTAGTGGATTCTTTGAAATTGTTAACTACCATGTAAACATAATATAGTTCGGAATAATTTAAGGTGTATATTTTTATTCCATCTCTCTTAGACCCAAGTTGGGCCAAGAATACAGCAGACACTTTTTAATTATTGCTTTTACCGATGGAATTAAGTTTTGAACATTTACTAGTAAGTAATGACTGTAGCCCACAGAAGTACAATTTTGAGGAGGCCCGCTTTTACCTTACTTAAATGTTTTAATTGTATGCTACTCTATACTCCAATACGTTTAAGAGAACATATTGTAGGGTACATTTTACCATACAACATTCATTTGATAACTCAAAGTTATTAACTACTTTGCAGATTCAGATTAAATGAAATCACCTAACAAATAAGTATACAAGATGTTGTGTTAAACCACCCTGCAGTTTATTTAGTAGTTAATACCTGTCTATGGTTAATACCCAACCTTTACCAGATGCAAAATCCCATTCCCAAAAGTCAAAGTTGATAAACAATGTTTAAATGCTGTCACATTATTGTGTTAAAAATGCAGGCTATTGTCTGTCAAACTATTGTTTTTGTTTGTTTACACTCCACCTACTTGACAATGAATGATTCTTAAATATAAGAGATAATCCCTTTATTAAATCAATAATACAAATCCAGTAATATATCTAAAATGAGCCATTCTGCATTATGAATATTTGTATATTAGTTACTTTAAATTGGTTCCTGCCAATATTTAAGTATAATGTAATTGTTTTTACTTAAATATGAGTTTCTCTTGTAATATAGTATTTATACACTGTATTTCTACTTGACCAAAGTCAAATATCTAAATACTTCCTTCACCACTGGTTTTAGTGGCGCATAATGTAATTATCAAAATTGCCACAAAGTAATTGCACCACTTTTTATGGTAGAATACTACATGCCCCCAGATATGCTTACTATAAATTGATTAAATATATTAATTTAAGTCCATGTGTTAACCACATTGCACCTCTAAATTGATGAATGGCTCATCAACCTAAGTCGAAACAACCATTTTTAATTTACACACTTATCAAAAAGGGAACTAATACATACAGACACTCATAAATGCCCTTTCACTCAATTATAATTTGAATCATTTGAAGTGGGCACCGTTTGTAGTACAACAGTGACACCTCCTGGCAAAATGGTACACTGAATAAAAAGCATCAGTATGATTCATAAGATTAAAATAACAGTAGTTGGGTGGGTGAAAAAAATAAATCATCAGCCAACACTGAGTGCATGACAATAAGGCTTTATTTGAACATGTGAGGAAGAAATGGCAGGTGACAGTTTTTTATCTCAGCGGTGAGCAATTACACAGGACTAAAGATTACTGCATTGGCTGCATACATACTCCGTATCAGCACGAACAAGTTAATACGTTTTTATTTTCAATAAGTCCTAGAAGGTGATTGTAAGTGTATAGTCTATCAGAGTACCATTTAACATGCAAAGGTACTTCCTTTGTATATCCATCTAATTTGAGTTGGCTTACCTATCTACGGTACAGTGTGTTCTGTGGTTTGATTACAGTTTCACTGTATCTAGCTAAAGTAGTAACCTTAAGAACAAGATGTATGAAAAACCATGCAGGCAGAAGTAAACGTTTAGTGACAGTGACCTTATGGATTTTTAAGCATATGACAAACCTTTAACATACTGCTCACTGGCGGTTTCAGGGCCAAATACTTCTGAAGAAATATAAAAACAAATAAAAACGTAAGCGGGAAATGTAGAACAGATGCTGTCAATATGGAATGGAAGTCTCAAATAATTTGCCATTTTACTGAACATCTGGTAGATGGTTTTGACAGTAACGGGACAAAATTACATTAAGGTCTGTCTCGAAACTGAGACAAAATGTAAAAGGAAATGCAATTATTATGACAAAAGAGATGGCTTAGATCGAATAAATGCTACTGTTTCTTTGAAGCTCTGGATGCATTTCTGAATGCACTTTATGTCATCACAGGAACAAATGGCACTTCATTTTTAGTTTTGATTTCACAGCTTTGCATTTACAATGCTTGGGTGTATTTACACATTTCATCTGAAAATGAAATGTGAAATAGTCTGAAAAATAATAATTGGCACAGAGTGGTAACAAGGCCACTATGTATGGAAAACGAGGATCAAAAAGTAAAGCGGTCTTTTCACAGTATCATTATTAGATGTAAAAGATAAAGAAATGCGTTTCCTTCTGCAGTAAATTCCTGAAAATATATATTACTACATTCTGTATGAAGGTGCAGAAAGTTAAGAAATCAAAAATAAATTGGAGATAAAGTGAACCAGTTAGAAACATAAAGGCACCCAGGCTAGGGGGACGCAAATTAAACAGAACAAAGTAAGCCATAAGTCTCTCAAAGGGAATCATCCTCACATACCATTGACTTTCGTTCTCCATCATGCAGCAGGAAATACAGCGATTAAAAAAATAATTAAGCCAAGAACCAGGTGAGGACAAGCCTGTGGCATACGAGCCGTTCCCTGGACCTGAGCCTGCTCGGACTATGTACAAGTATGAATGAAGTGAACTACCTGACTATACATCAAACAGTCTCGTCTCATCTTACATTCGTCACCATTTACTCCATCACAGGTACTTCCAAAAATCAAGAAAGACGCTTCCAAATGAAGTCACATTAATGTCAACTCTAAAAATGTATCAACTTCATCCCATTCTAGCGTGGCCACATAGTGTGGAGGGGTTGAGCAGGTGGACATGGTTTATAATACATCTGTATATACAATGAGATGGAGAGGGGCACAGTGGCAATTTGAGAGGGTGTTTCTCCTTTTATACCCGTGAGTCTTCAGTCTTAAGAGGATGGAGAGCTTCAGAGTACCCGGGACCTCTTGCTGGCCAGTGAACCATGCTAAAAGAGAGAAGGGACAGGTTATGTTAAATCAGACGATAATATACTTGGGGCTTCAGACAGTTAACTCACGTTAACGTTTAATATTCAACTCACGTTTCAGAAGACGCACAACAGCCACATACACAAATATCAAGTTGGAGGAGCTTTCTTTGACCTACCTTGGCCTGCTTGTAAAAGTGAGGGGCAAACTCGACCAACCAGGACGACTCCACAGCAGTCACATCGCGCATGTAGTATTTTGCCGTCTGCAGCACTTCATTGAAAACCACCCTGAAAAGGAGACAAAGTAAGATAGAAGTCTGAATGAGTGCACATTTTCTGCACACCATAAATGTTCAAGAATAAGGGAGCAAAGGAAACTTGCTGCAGAAGAAAATGCACTGACCATTTTGGAGGTTTCTCTCCATACAGCACAGAGCTGGGGTGGATGTGAAGCTCACGGTCATCTCGTAAAGTCCTGTCATTGCAAGTGAATATGAGAATGAGTCATGTGATTTGCAAATGGATGAAAAACTGAAAATAATCCTTTTATGCATTTTATAGAGGATAAAAAGGAGCACTCTCACCGGTAGGAACCAGAATGGTGAATGCGTGCTGCATTTGAGAAAAACCCAAGTACAATGCACTTCAAGATGACATCAGGATCACCTGTGCACAAGAAAGAAGCAAGGAAGTGTTAAAATGGCCATTTTACTTTAGTTATGACAGTGAAGCAAAAGGTGCCTTTAAGTAGCACACATTTGCATCATTAAAAAAAACATCTACTTTTGCAACATCATTAGAACATGAGTTCGTCCTTAATATTGGTAAATATTTGTGATGTCTGTTCTTTATTTGCAGATCCCATGATTATTATTATTATTATTATTATTATTATTATTATTATTATTATGATGATGCACCGCTTTCCCCCTTCTTCTCCAGTAGGACTCAGATGAGGGTGTCGCACTTTTCCTTGTACATGTGATGTTTCGGTGTTGTTGTTTTGTTTCTTTACGTTAACTATCAAGTGGGAACTAAGTATTTTTTGTAGTAAGTTTTTGTGTTTCTCTTATTATCCTACTATACTGTTATGTTTGGCTGCGAATAAGCTTGGCTGTGAATAAGACATATGTAGGAAAGACCATGTATTTCTATTTATTTTTTAGAAAGGGGCAGGTCATATACGATTATTTCTTCTCCCTGCTCCTTTTCGCTCAATGGTGTGTTTACAGAGACATGTTTTGTAAACAATTATTATACATTAAGTTGTGCATACCATGAACGGAACAAATAAAAATGAAATGAAATATGTCACTGACACAATCCCACCTTACATAAAAAAAACATAAAACAAACAAACCTTCACTGGAAGTTCGCGGCACCTTAAACTTGTTCATGAGACGCCGGAGCTGCTCTCGTACAGTCACAGCCCGCAGCAGACCTTTATAGTTGAGGAAATGTTCCTGACACCACTGGGAGCTCTTCTGGTGCTGCAGTAAAGACGAAAAAGTTTCATTGTTTGATTATAGTCAACCCTCATTCTGCTGAGTTCGCCAAGTGTTATGGTCACTGTCACTGATTGAGCTATACATTGTACATACATTCACACACACTATACCTTAATGAATGCTTCATACACATTCAGCATGGTGAGGTGGTCTCCCTCAGCAACTGCAAATTTCCTGTGCTCTCGAGCCTGCAGGGTGCAATAGCGGAAATTGGATAATTGTTATGCTGACAAAGCATTTCTGCCAAATACACAACACGCTCATTTTGAAAGCCGGTTTTCACTTACGGCAGCTTTCTTCTGATTGGCCGGCAAAACAAATATATTCTGAATCTGCATCATTGCTGCGATGGTAGCAATCTCTTTGGAGCAGCCGAAGGTTCCTGACTCTAGGAGCATCTTGGCAAACATGGGGCTGAGAGGAAACTCTGCCATCCGCACACCCATGGGATCAGTCAAACGTCCGTAATGGTCTAGTCCTGCCAAAACACACAGCTGGTTAAGATTCTGCATCATGTGCAAGGACAACTTAGCTTGTAGATGCTTGCCGACAGAATTTTGAACACAGGTCTTGCAGTTGAAGGACAGTTTCCCTTTGTACTATCCTGCCCTGCTGACGGCTTGTTTCTTACCTCCGAGAGCGTAGAGCAGCTCCAGAGCCTGAACCATGGTCTGAGCTGGAGGAGGCTGCAAAATTATTGTTAAATATAATGTTACATTTTACAATTGCAATGTTTAAGACAGAAAAAAAGAAGGAACTGCCTTTACTTGTGAAGTCTTGTCATTACATCTTGTAAAGCCGGAACACACAATGACTGCATTAATGTTATGGTTTCTGTGCATTATTCCCCGGAGGCTAGGGGACATTCTCGCTAATTAAAATGCAAAGTACCATTCCTTTCACAGTGGGTGAACCCATCACAGCCACCCTGTGGATGCAGAGAAGATACTCACCGAGAGGAAGCTGAACCGCAGCACGTTGTCAATGCCTAGCGCTTTCAGCTGCAGGATGACAGGGGCCAAATTTGTGCGCTGCATCTCTGGCACAGTAGAGGCAGGCAGTTTCTCAAAGTCCTCCTCTGAAGAAAGGAACACAGGCAATAAGAAACACAGGAAGGGAAATGAAAAGTGACAGAAAAAAACAGACAGAGAGGGTTGAAGGAGGAGGATAGAACTACAACACATTAGGGGTCGAGCGATTATCGGCCTGGCCGATTATCGAGGCCGATATTCCGCATTTTACAGATCATCGGTATCGGCCTTTTTTTAAATCAAATTGCCGATACAACTTTGGCTCTGATGCGGCCGTTTCTCTGGCTGCAGTCACCACTCTGTGTACACGAGCAATGTCCCGCCCACAGTGGCAGTGCTATCTGATAGGCTATTACTGAAGTGTCAATCAACACTGAAGATTTTCCGGGCTGCAGCCAGTCAGAGAGGCGGGACCTTCTCAGATTACAGGCAGGTGTGAAGAACTTAGACACAGACAGAGGCAAGCAGCAGCAGTGTGCGGTGTTTCGAAGGTAAATCAGTTGAAAGCCGAAGTTCAATAAACATCCCAATCCCCTATGCTGAAGTTGCAAAAACATCACGATCTTATGATCCAATTCTATCAGTTTCACAGTTAAAAGCCATATCGGTTGATTGCCTAAAATGCTAACAATGCATGATTCCGCTGACAGACTATATTCTACAACACTTTCATCCTTCTTCTATTCCTGAAAACCAACACATACCTGTGTAAAGTCTGAAGCATTTCCCAGGACGGTTTCGTCCGGCTCTCCCAGCTCTCTGGCTGGCGGAAGCCTTAGAGATTGGAGTTACCACAAGAGATTCAATGGCAGTGCTCGGGTTATACGCTCGCAGCTTCACAAAAGCACAGTCAATGACGAACACAACCCCATTTATAGTGATGGATGTCTCAGCTATGTTAGTGGCCACCACAACCTGCAAGAAACAAAAGAAAGAAATAAGTGTTTTGTATATCACACAATTTATCCAGTTATCGTCTCCTATGTTGACATCTACACTGTTAATGTAACTCAATGGCTATTAAACACATTAGAACAATGGCAGCGACTTCACCTTGCGAACAGTGGGCGGCGTCCTCTCAAAGACTTTCATCTGATCAGCGTAAGGTAAACCCGAGTACATGGGTAAAATCCTCAGGTGTTTCTTCATGCCGATTCGTGACAAAGACCTGGCCTGGTCCTGCAGAAGGGACACAACTTTCTCCACCTCTTCCTAAAGTGAAATATACAAATGGACAATGAAAAGAAGGTAACCTAGACAAAGACAAAAGACGGACCATGCCAAAATATAGTAATCAAATAACTAATTGAATGCTTGTGTTATTATATGCCATCTATTCCTTCTGTCAAATTAATATTAAGTAGCTTTAAATTGCCACTAACCTGTCCGGTAAGAAAAGCAAGGACATCTCCGTCCTCCTCCGTCTCATGGATCTTCAGCACTGTCTCCACTGTGGCCTTTACATAGTCTGGGACAGGACTGAGAACAAACAGAAAACCCTTGAGAGTTAGAGAAACAAAATATACTACTGAAACACCTTTTCCTCACATTGGATTATGTGCGTTGACTACCTGACAGTGTAGAAGACGTCCACTGGAAAGGTGCGTCCCTCCACGGTCAGAATTCCACACGTGTCCTTGTTGGGATCCCCGGACTCGTTCAAATTGAAGAAGTCATGGAATTTCTGTAGATAATAGTGATAACTTCAGTTAGTAAAGGAAGCACTAATGAGGCATTTGTAGATCATGTTTAAAGCAAACATGTTTATATATAAAGTGAAAGTAAACAGACTTTTTATCAACTGATATTTTACAAATGTTTTGCAGCTAAAGCAATCTATGAAGAACTTCTGTACCCTCAATCCGACATCTTAAAAAAGTATGCAACTTACTACTGAAGTATAACTAAATAATGTGCATGTATAGATCAAAGTCTTTTCAAACAGACAGTAGATGTCTGATATGGCATTTTAGCTTCTTTTTTTTATGCTGAGCGCAGCCGTGGCCCGATTGTGTCAGTTCTTTCATCGGTCTATCGCAGATGTCAGTACAATGTGATCCGACCTGACACCAACTTTTCCCCTTTCTGTCTTTTTTGTTTCTGTTCTCGCTTATCAGGCATATCTGCTCATCTTAATGATGCTGTCACCTTGGCATCCAGAGTGGCAGAGGCCACAATCACCCTCAGGTCTCGCCGCTTTTTCTGAATCTATAGAAGAATCAGGAGTGTACAAAACAGTGGGAACAGAGAAGGAGAGTCAGCGTTAAAACGGAAAACAACTTACAACTTACTAGGACTATTTGTATAGTTACTAGAATGAATGAAAGTTAAATATTCAAGTGTAATTTTTTCAGAATCAGCAAGAATTACCTTCTTTAGTAGACCAATGGCTATGTCCGTGTACAGAGTTCTCTCATGCGCTTCATCTAGCATCAACACACTAAGGAAAACAGCACAGTACAAAAGTTAGAAAGAGTAAATCCAAACCACTTTTAATGACACAATACAGTTTTCATGTCCGATAGAAATGACTTTATTCACAAGGGAAATGTTCAGCTGTCACAGGAAGGGAAAAAAGTGTAAAATAATGGGGTTGATTTTATTTAGCTGCTTCAGGGTTTTGGTGTTGTGCATGGTGTCTTCCTGTCATATTATCAGAACGCTCAGGGACACTTGAAATGAACAGAGCCAGTGTTAATGTTATTGGTAACAGTGACTGTTCCTCTATGACAAGTTAAACTATGGGATTTGAAAAAAGATGACATAATATCTTAATTACAATCACTTACCTGTATTTTTTCAAAAGAGGGTCAGCCATCATCTCCCGCACCAGCATGCCATCTGTAAGGAACTGAAACACAAACGCACATTAAGTACTGAAAGGACCCAAACACGGGTACAGCTTGTGATGAAAGCTTAAAACATCTGGCAGGAATTACCTTAATCCTTGTGGCTTGAGGATCAGAGCAGTCATCAAAACGGATGGTGTATCCCACCTCATGTCCGACCTGAGCCCCTCGCTCCTCTGCCACACGATTGGCTACCTACCAGCAGGAAAGAGGGGGAAGTACCGAATTTGGCACGTGTCTTTCAGTGGGAACTACATTTATTGAAGAGAAATGACATTTGGCAAACAGCAACAGAGGACATCAGTAGAGGCCTTACAGAGATAGCAGCCACACGACGAGGCTGTGTCACTCCGATCACCTTCCCCTCCGTTGCCCAGCCAGCCTCCAGAAGATACTGAAGTGAATCAGATGAAAGAAAAGTTAGATCAAAAAAGATGGAGGAAGCAAAAGAGAGACTGCAAAGGAGCAGACTTTGCATACAATGGCTGATGTGGTCCAAAGCCCTCTTTAAAAAAAGAGCCAACTAAGCAACAATGTTATGTAAAAACAAGGTGGGAGTAAAGCCACATGAAGGGCATCAGTCCAATGCGGCAATGTTGTGCCTTTGACTTTTAGATATGTGACTTCGAGGACATTTTGCTTCAGCTTAGGCAAATACGTAAAAACTGGCGTACTGGTGTCCAGTATTTCTTAAGTTGTGCCACAATGTACCATGGTTGAAATTGTACTTATACTACAGCACTAACCTGGGGTAACTGCGTTGTTTTTCCACATCCTGTCTCACCAACTATGATGACAGTCTGGAAGCTCTCCACCAAGTATAAGATGTTGTTTCTGTGCTGAATAGGACACAATGAATACAACGTTTATCACTGAAATACACACTACACACAGTTCAACACATTTCCCACACTAATGTAACATCTTTGCATGTTCAGAGGCGATGTAAAACCTTGAAAACGGGGAGTTTCTGTCGTTGCTTCTCTATGGAGAGGGCTGTGTGCGGGTTGAAGATGATGGGAGAGCCGGTGGTCTCTGTGTTGAGCTCCCGCTCCTCAGTGATCCCCGGAGCCTCAGCCCCTGGGGCAGAGCAGATGGTGGAGGTAAAGATAAGATGTTTTATTTAAATATGAGCAGAATGAGGCTTCCAGATGATGAAAGGGTTTAGTGCAAAGCGAAGACTTAAACTAAAGCATCTATAGGTGTTGAAACCCCCTTATTTTATTGCACGTCTGCACGCAGCTGTCGTACTTTCCGCTTCATAGCACATGCGTTTTATTTTGGCAGGTTACATGGTTACTTTGATTCCGCAGAGCTATCGTTACCCGGGCTGAACTGGCTGCAGAGATCACGCAGCTGCTGTGAAAGCAGCTAAGGGAAACCGAGACTAAATGAACTTTACAAGCAGCTTCCCGTTACTGAATACCAACCCCGGAAAATAACAATAAATGCCCGATTTATTCTTTTTTAGCGTACTTACCCGGCTTCCAAAATTTCATCGTGGAAAGGGGAGCAGCCATCTTGGATTCTACGTCACATATTTTTTTTTCCTTCTGCGCTGATGACGTCAGGAATCGGGTTTTCTGGTTAGATTTTATGAATGATGTATGAATGATGTGAATGCGATTGAGTTCAAGTTAGACGAATAGCTTAGTTCATTCCAGCAGGTGAGTGCCAACTAAATGCACATGCGCTTAAGACTAAGTAATAGGACATACATACTGTTTCATTAAAATAAGCTTAAGCATAGGTGGACAATGAAAACTCTGCAGCAACAAAACATGGTCAAAACCAAATCTAGGCGAATAATCATAATCATCTTAATTGGAATGGGCCTGCCTTTTATCCATTCTCTCATTATACACAGAAATAAACAACATCTAGGAACAACAACAACAATGATGGACAAATAACACTACAGAAGATAGGATTGTATTCTCTTGATTCATTGATTCATGTTTTTTGATTCTGCTAATCAGTGATGGAAATATAGGTTACCATTAATTAAGCATTATTTTTGAGATACTTATACATAGCCACCGCTTTATACAAATGTTTTATTACTAATTTAATTGAGTTTACAGCTATAGTTAGTTTATTTAGAGAACAGGGTTTAACACACAAATCAAGGGGCCAGTTTACAAAATATGAAGCCACAGATAGGAAATTAACTATTTAAAAGTTGCTGCTTGGCTGAATGCAACATACATAATGCAGTAACTTTAAACAAGTGATGATCCAAAACTCTTGCTGTGGCAAACTGCCAGCGAGTACTCTTTACTTATGATACTTTAAATGTTGTTGCTACATTGTTTGTACTTCTGCAGTTTATTTTGTTTTATATTTATTGAATAGTGTTGCTACTCATACTCATGTAAAATGTCTTAAAACTTTCATATTGTAGCCTACCATGAGTATTTGTTTTGTCACCTCTGCCACATTTTTTGATTCACACTAGGCTTGCCGCTTGTTTGAGACGCGTTGCGGCTCGCCTCGAAAGTAGACGAGAATAGTCGATCGATCGCAGCCGGGGGAGCTCTCAAAAAGCTCGCCTGAAGTCGGACAGCTCCGAGTCGGCTTCTTCTTCTTCTTCTTCTTCTACTTCTTCGCCTTCTTCTTCTTCTTCTCTCGGTTTTTTGGCGGATTGCAAACCACTTTAAGGTGCATACCGCCATCTCCGGAGTCGGCTTGACTCGGTTTGCATTTATAAAGAATGCACACATGTGTTCGTTGATGTCAGATATGTACTAAGTAAATACATTTGTTCCTGCTCAAGATTAGATTCAACTTTATTGTTATTGCACAGATTACAGGTACTGAGACAACGAAATGCAGTTTAGCTTCCAACCAGGAGTGCAACAAGCAGTAAAGTGAAAAGTAATGTACACAATCTACAGAATAAAATATAGAATTAATTGAATGATGAATAAACAGTGAGGGGTATGAATATACACAGCAGCTTGTGAGCAGTATGAACAGTGTGTATGAATACACTAGATACACACAGCAGCCTGTGAGCAGTATGAACAGTGTGTATGAATACACTAGATACACACAGCAGCCTGTGAGTAGTATGAACAGTGCAGTGGCGGTTCTACGGGGTGGCACGGGGTGGCAGCTGCCACCTCAGAAAAATCCTTTGCCACCCAAGTTGCCACCCCAGTTGGCAGCTTTGTTTTGAAAGAAAAGTTGTGGCTCATCGGACATTTATGAGAGAAAAGCTCTAATGTCCGAGTGCAAGTGAATGCAGCACAAGAAGCGAGCCTTGTAACCCCTCCCCCGGCCCTGGCGCGAGACTGGACATATGATTGTCGGCGATTTCATTTGAACGGGGGGACAGCACAAAACGAGAAGCATTTCGAATCCAAGTAGACGGAAGGAATGAGGTATTTGCGGTCTACAGTGACAGAGAAGAGACTGTCAGGTTTGGCTGCAAGGCAAGTTTATTTATATAGCACTTTTCTGTACGCGACAATTCAAAGTGCTTTAGAAAACAAATTAAAAGACTTTTTAGGAATACATACAGTAAAAACACATATATATATAATGGCATTTTACGACAGACATTACAAAACAAAGATAATAAAATAATACAAATAAACACCACGGGTATACAATACATGTTTAAAAGGCATAGCCTACTGTAGTGCGAATATGAGCAGCTCAATTAAAAGCAGCCAAAGAGATATGTTTTTAGTCTCCATTTGAAAATAGTAAGCGTTTCTGCGGACGTGCATGATTTGGGTAGTTTGTTCCAGATTGTCGGAGCATAATAGCTAAATGTTGCCTCTCCATGTTTTGTTTTTACTCTCGGAACCGATAGCAGACCCGTCCCAGAAGACCTGAGGCACCTTGATGGCTCGTAATTATGTAGGAGTTCAACAATATACTTTGGTCCTAAACCATGTAATGATTTGAAAACTAGCAATAGTACTTTAAAATCAATTATTTGGCCGACTGGAAGCCAGTGTAAAGATTTCAGAACCGGACTGATGTGATCCACTCTTTTAGTGTTAGTGAGGACACATGCAGCGGCGTTCTGAATCAGCTGCAGCTTTCTGATGGATTTTGTTGTCAGCCCTGTGTGAATACACTATTGCAGCAGTCAAGTCGACTGAAAATAAAAAAAATGGACAAGCTTTTCTAAGTCCTGTTGTGACATTAGTTTTTTAATCCTCGATAGGTTCTCCAGGCTGTACTCAGCATTGAATCAAAATGCACCATAGCTTTAAATCTTAATAAGTTTGTGAGGCGTTTTGCTGAACAAGATGGTAATCGCCACATTCAGATGTTATAGGCATGCCAACTTGATGCTCTGCTCACGGATGACTCGATGAGCATAATAAATTGTTAAGATGATGACCTTAAGTGTGTAAATATATATTTTCTCTTTGTGGGGGTCTGCCCCCAAAAAACAGTTTTAAGTCCTGAGAAAGTCAAACAAGACGTAAAACTTCACTGCCCAGCCAAAACAAAGTAACCACTTTGACTTAACTAGGCCAGTAGGTAAGGGCTTTCCACTGGATAATAACTGCAGCGATGTATATGTTTTAGCTGAATACACGTTTTGTAATCCTAACTGATGCAGTTAGTCACTTCTTTAATGTTTTTTCTTTCTGATGTAAAGTCAAGGTTGTAACTGTTTGTAAAGTTGTGGGGCGCTGAACTGTTCCTTTGAATCTTTTGATATATGATAGTAATTACTTGTCTTTCAAATTTGAAGGAGGGTGAGCAAGCATCTTGAGGAACGTTCATCATTAACTCCTCCAAAAAATATAGTTTATTCAATAATAACACTGAATATGTGAATCATAAAAGGGATTGACAGCTGATAGGAATAATATGATTGTTAATATGATCATATTCATACAGACACACATCGATGAGACAGTTAATTAATGTACTTATTGCAGCAGTCTGCATAGATTTGGTACCCCTGCTGGTCTAAGAGTGAGACAAACTCATTCAGTTAAAATTCATTCAATTATGTTTGCCACCTTATATATTTATATTTAAGGCTTTACTGATGTGCCACAAAAATGTCACCAAATGTTATTGAGTTAAAATATTAATATTGTGGCTTTCCAAGTCAAAATTGATTGATATGACTGCGATTAAATCAGCATATACTTCTGCCAGGGATGCCACCCCTCAAAATCTCCTGCCACCCTCTTGCCACCCCATGAACATTTTTCTAGATCCGCCCCTGGAACAGTGTGTATGAATATGCTAAGATATATAAAGTATGAAAACGGTAAGCAGTGCAAGTATAGTATAACATATAGATATTAATTTCATGATGATAAACATTGTGGAACAATGATGAAAAATGTGAATGGAAGTGGCGAGGTAAAACTGACAAAAAACAACAAACTTTTGCCGAGCCAATTGGAAAGTTTCATCAGCAGCACGTGGTAAAAACCACCAATGAGCGCTCAGCTCGAGATACCAGCGAGTCGTTTCCCATCAAGCATTTCGCCTCCGCAGCCCGTGGAGAGGAACTGCGGCGCCTCGCCGCGCCTCGCTCTCAAGGCTGCGGGCGTCTTTGTCCCGCGAGATTTCAACGTCTCATGTGAGCGAGCCTCCAGAGCAAGTCGGACAAAATGACTAACCATCATGCAACGCACGAGCAAGACGTTGATCGAAATTGCGCAGGTCTCGCTTGTCTCAAACAAGCCTAGTGTTTCCCACAGATCTGAAATATACTTGGGGGGGGGTGGGCGGTAACGAAAGCCGAAGTGCAACAACAACATTAACATTAACCTTTCTGTTGGTCGCTTGTGAGCAGACCCTTCACGCGATGGCTGAGCGAACAGGTACAGCCAGGGCCTGACCGAGACAATAAATCAGGCCGGAAATTATACACCCAGCCTAGCATTTTTTTTGTGCCATTTTGCTGGATTTATTTGTCAATATTTACAGCGTTGCTGCCCATAGTGATAGCCCTGGGCATGGGTTACTATTTAAATACAATTGTAAATGTATTCAGGAACCTGTCCATGTGATTTTAAGTGGGGGTGGACCTCAAATCCTCTAGGGGGGTCCGGGGGCTGATTTCTTTTTAAATGTTGGAGTTAAATGCATCAATATGGTGCATTTTGAGGGAAAAATAAAGAGACTACATCTATGGGAACAGAAAACCCATTTACGAAACAGAACTTTATACATTTCAATAGTCAAAAAATCATGGCCATAACCAATAACATACCATTTCCAATATGAAAAAACACTGAAACTTGTTTATTTATTTTTGGTTCATTTATAGTTGTGAGTGTGTCTGTGCTCTTGAACCAGCCTCACCTGTCTCCCTCCTCTCCCCCCTGCTCCTCTTTGAGGCAGCAGCAAAGACTAGTTTTAGCTCTCAACAAGTTTTAAAAGTGTACCGTACCTTTTTTCACCAAGTTCTTTATTTTATTTTTTATTCATGCATATTTTAGTAATCACCCCCTCAAATGGAAATATGTGTTTACATAAATGGTGACCAAACCGTTTGAGACCCACTGACAACTTATGACTAAGTTAACAATCTAAACACTCAAGAGTCCTTAACCTCACCTGAGCTGTAGTTATCCCGAGCTTGAATGACACACAGAGACCAATCAAGGGCTTTGATTTATGATCTGTATGACAGTGGCCATGTCGGCAGCCCACATCATGTAGACAGCCAGTCACCCTGTGTGAGGCAGACCCACATTTGCGCAGCATTGCGTTCACGATACATACAAAAAACTAAAACTAAATGGATCACGAAATATACCTGGGCGGCCCGCCCAAGTAAAGTCTATGTGTGGGAAAACCTGCTGCAAGAAATGGATTTCCGAAAATTGATCAAAACTGAAATAATCCTACACACTAAAATAGCTTCTGGATTAAAAAAACACAAAAACCATGACTTTGAAAATGGAGGCCAAATAAAGCCCATGTTTAATGATTCCCAAAAGATTTGATCAGAAAATACAATCCTTTCAAACACCAGCTGCGTATCTAATATAACATTATAATTTTAATAACTTTGCAAGAACTGTTTTTAAAAGTTCTTCACTATAAAATACTGAGAAATATGTTACATTAAACAAGATATAACATAAGTACAAATAAATCTGTTTAATACAAGGTGGATTTGACAAAACGGACATTGTACAGAATTTACAAACAAATTTAAATTAATTTCAAAAACAGGTAAGACTTTGATCTGGAAGCTACAAGTGAGAATAATCTAATTTAAAATTAGGTCTACCCTCCTAACTAATGCCATTAATAAATGACATCTAGATATAAGAACAGTTAGTCATGGCAGCGCACCGACTCGTTTTAAGCTTAAATCTGTGAACATTTGCATCTGAAAAGGGCATGCATGTTTCCTCTTTGCTTTGAGGAAATAATTTGTATGGACAGATTGCTTGGATAGTTTTTAGTTCCTGTCCTTAGCAACAGCATATTGATACTACTGGCAGATCCCGTCATCGGGATTGAATATCAGCCGATATATGTATTTTACGAGCCTGCATTTGGTTTTGATGTTAAAATTAGCACGAGTGAGATATCATATGTGTGGTTGCCTAAGAACTTTCACATTTGTTGGACACCAGACCTTTAAGACAAAATGACTATTGACAGATTTTATTCAAAAATGCTACGTTTATATCGAGTGGGCAAAAAAATCAAAAGACAAAACATAAAGTTTGGAGTGAAATTTAAGAGATGGTATTTAACAGTAAAAACCACAAGAACAATTCATTACTGGTAGTTATATCCGGTATCATGTGTTTTGTCCCTACATTTAAAAAAAGGTAACAATTCACACTTATGGGTTGACTGATCCTTAATAAATATGACAACAGTTTGTTGTCAGCAACTGGGATGAAACACATGCTGCTTTTATAGTCTAAAATGTCCGTTCATGTCTTCTAAAGCAGACGAAAGGCCCTGTAGTAAACCAACAAAGGAAGTTCTATTCTGATTCACATCAAGGCAATCTTCCATCGCACATTGAATTGCGACCGATCTCAACTGACCTTTTTGGTAGTGTTTTGAAAGAGATGATAACATTAAAATTAAGAAGGAAATATAAACATGTGGGAAGTGTGATAAAGGCTGCCTTAAAAGGAACCCCTGAATTAGACAGGTGTACATTTTTTTGTTCATCACGGTGTTCTTGCAGGATCCTGTTAATCAAACAAGGATTCCCATGATGCACTGCACACTGAAAAAGTCATATTGTAGGGAGGAGCATTGAGACCCCTCAAGCTGTGGGGTTCCTCTTTCTTGGCAATTTACTTCAACAGAAATGTTCATATTTAGTGTCTTATGGATCCCTGTCATTCAAAATGTAGTGCTGTGTAAAAGATTATCCACACCACCTGGTAAAGGAAAAAGAAAAGGAAATTAAAGATACAAATGATCAAATTAAACTTAAGATTGATGCAGGTCATAGTGGTTAGCAGCACAGTATACTCAATTACAAGCGGACTAATAATAACTGGATATTCGCTAATGAAAAATACACTGATTGAGCACAACTTCTAAAAAAACAAAAACAAGAATTTGGTGTTCCAAATAATGTTATTTTTTATCGATACAATTTGTTTTAAGATTACTTTAATTGTAGATCCCCTTTTCTAGCATTATCATACATTTTTATAATTTATAATTATTATTATTAAAACTGTGAATACACACTGTTGTCAAGGGACCTATTAATCTTTGAGTTTTATTCTCACATATTTTCTTAGTGGTGTTCTATGCACAGATTAAGTAAACCACGGAGCGTTAAGCATCACTAAATTAAACGTTTTATTATTTCAAATCATACATTTGAGAACCTAAAAATATCCGGTCTTTGATTTGATGACGAATTTGAAACCAGAATAAGCGATTTCATTTCATTATAAAAGGAAAATAACCAAAAGCATAAGATGCCATGCACATGTTAGCCATCTCCACCCGATATAGCGGTGCTCAAATGCTATGCAGCTGAATATGACGTAAAACATGAGTTAACCGTAATTATATAGTATATTTGCCTTTAGCCCATATTTTGAACCTCTTAATCTAAAGAAGGCTGAAAAGCCAACAAGTATTTCAATAAATATTAGCATACTCACCATAAAGAGAGCAAAAGATGTCATGAAGCCTTCTTTGGTGAGTTCCCACGTGCCACCATACTCCTCCTCATCAACCTGCTGAAAGCTGCTGAAGTATACGTACAGGATGCCAGCGTTGATGATGCAGAATCTAACGGAAAAAACACATAAACATGTTAACTTTTCTGTGTTTTCTTTAGTTCAATGAGATATGAATCAACTAGAATGCTCAGTTAAATATATATTTTAAGACAGTCGGTCCAGCACACTTACATGGCTATTGCCAGGAATCCTTTCAACGGTGCGACTCCCCATATCACACCAAGAATTATTGCAATAATTTGCCGTAGCCAGTAAATCACATCTAAAAACTCATCCTGTAAAAGAAAAGAGAGAAACTTCATTTAGAGAACAAAATACTTGAATGAAAAGATGGTAATGCATTATTATCCCCTTCATTTCATTTGTTTATGTTTTCTATTTAGGGGATGTATTACAAGGGGGGTGTGGGGGTGTGTGTGTGTTGGTTCTTTCTACAGAAAAAAAAACAGAGAAACTGTTTATAAGACAATGCATAATCTATTGTTTTGACTAAAATAGCTTGATGCATCACTAATCTTTTGTCAAAGCCTGTTTCTCTTATAATAAGTGTCGCCCATCGATCTGAGGTTATGGTTGGGTGACTATACGATGATTTGCTAGGGTTTGACTTAAGGTTGGGTTTAGGTAACATTTAGGGAGACAAACACTGACACAAAAAACTTGTGATTGTTCAGGTTCAGGTTATTTATTTGTACCCGTAGGTAGATTCTGTTTGCAGAGAAAAAGACAAGGGTTCCATCCTGACACTAAAAACAAACACAAACAACAGACACATCTCTAATAAAGGACAAGTAAAAGTACAAGTATACCCTGCTCAACCAAATCTCAAAATATTTGAAAAACATTTAAAGAAGGAAAACACTAGTACAAACATGGACATTCAAAATTCACAATTAAAAAAATAAATAAAAATAGGCATCTGTGTGACGCTCCTATGATGTGTTAATTTGTGCAATAGCTGCTGGGATAAAACTGTTTTATTATTAATGATCATTATTATAATCATCATAATTATCATTATTTTGTGGATATTAATCGTGTAATTGATGAGCCAATAAACCAAAATGTAACTTAAGGCAATTTAAGTTAGCAAGAGCTGCAGCTGCTTAAATTAAGTGTGTATAATTACATGTAGTGTTGGATGCAACACTAGACTATTTTAAAGCAAATTACTCAGTGAGAGGACGTATTGAGAAATGTAAAAAGCATTTTAGTAATTTGATCCCTTCAAATCCAACGTATATAAAGTAATACACCTCAGCGTTTTATACATACATTAGACTTCAAGACCAGTAGTTTTCTTATGAACAAATCTCTTAAGAAAATTAACGTCAGGCCTAGCATTATTTTTTTCTCCAATTGACAAGTAACCCAGGCAAACCACATAATCCTTAGCATGATGGCTAGCTCCAGATAGCCGTCTTTATGAACACCGGACAACAAATCAGGTGAATTGATAACTTTATGGCAACAAATAGCAACAACATAGACAACTGAGCTACATTTTAAAGCTGTCTGACCTTCTCCTCCCAGACAGCAGTACTGTTGAAGACTTTGCTCCATGTGGGCTGCTTTACACCCCCATTCTGCAGATGACTTTCTTCTTTCCGCTTTAAATTGGTCGTCATTATTTTCTGTTTCCTTCAGCTGTAGACGTCAAAATGTTAGAATCCAAATCCGAGGACCCTTCAGGCTAGATAAAAGTCTCTAGCGCAGACTAGGGGAAGAAAGTACTGAAATATTAGAAGGTATTAAGGCAACGTATGCTACGCTGATCTGACAGATTTCAGTCTGGAACCGAAAAAGGGCATCTGAGCATGCGCAAGGTAGTTTGACCCCGGCCTACACTAGCCAATGAGCGAGTGCGACGTTTCTGCAACGTTCGTGGCAGAAAGTGCTTAAAATCTGCAGCGACAGCTAGTGATCAAGATGTGTAATGCAACTCAAAACTGTCAAAGCAGGTTGTGGTATACTTTTGGGTTACCCCTCATGAGTGTTTTTGTAATTTATTAAACCTATGTACTCATTCAAACAACTTTTGGACTTACATTGGCTATTGGACTTACTGCATGTTCTTAGTTAGACCGTCTATTACTGTAACACAAATCTTTTAATAACTCTTTGCAATATATCATTGTAATACTGGTATCTAGCATACATACACTTATTTTCATTTTATAAATACTTCAGCTACTTACTTATCTACCTGAATGTGTACTTATGTAAACTTTAATAAATATTAATATTGAAATATTATGTGCATGCCTTTTATCCAATTGTGTTTAATTTTTTACGTCTCTATTTATACGTTGCTGTATAATGTAAATGTTCCCTCTGTGGGATGATTCTGATTCTACATTATCTCATTAAACTGGGTGTCTCATATGGTTTAGGGTTGTATCTCAGATGTGATTTTACATAAAAATGAAATGTCAGAAGTGTCATTAACAGTAAAGTCACTTTTTATCAGAAAACATGACATTCACAAAGGCCAAAGTTGTTTTTCAGACATTCAAGTATTTAAAATCAGTCTTTAATGTCATTTCATCTCTCCTTAAAAACATTGTGACACCATTGCCAAGTGATTTAAGTAGTTTACTATATTGCTTACTTTATTGTTAATAAAGTAAGCAATAGTAAACTTATAGGTTAATTAATTAATATGTAAGGCATTTTTACATTACATCATCCGATATATGATGAAAGAAACATAAACTGTGGAAGGAGTATTTTGTATATTATTGTAAGTCACATTTGAATAAATGAATAAAATAATATGTAAAGAACATATAATTCAAACCAATTGTGGATCATCAAAGAGGCAAAGAAAACAGAAAAACTACGTATACATTGCAGAAGCTGGGTGCAAAATCTTTTGAGAACTTATGTATTTTTATCAAACAAATTAATTTTCGATTGAGAAATTGTTGAATTGAATAATCAATGCAGCTTATGTACATATCTCAAATTGATTATATAAGAAGGGGTTTAAAGTCAATTGGCTACAACTCAAACTAATATATTCAGTTTTTTCAGAGAACACTGAAGTAAACATCAACCACAGGTGAACAACTACAACGTAAAGCAAAAATGATTAACAAACCAAGAGTTACCTAAATATATATTTATGGTAAATACACATTTTTAAAGGAAGACAAAATAAAGGTAAAACACATTTTAATTGTACGAAAATATAAGATAATGATTTCTGAAATCAATTTTCCGCTAAAAAGTAGCAGTTTTTCAACGTTTACATGTTTAATTTAAACAAAGCAACATCTGAAATAATGAAAAAACAATTACCCTTAAGTGACACTCGCTTGCTTTTCTTTCAGTCATTCTCTCTACTTTCCAGCAGAGGGCTCCCTTCATGAAGGTGAGCTTCACTGCAGTTGGTGAAAGCCCCTGTACATCCTCTCCAGATCATCACTCTGATTTGAGATAACCATGATTGTTATACTACCTAATGAACTGGTGTGAATGGAGACATTGGGCTAATCCTTTCCAATAATGCTTTACTACGGTCCAACCATAGCCTCGTTCCTTAAACCAGTCGGACAAATACATCATGAAAATTGACACTTGAGTGATAAGATTGGATTTAAGAAGGAAATGCCCCTGGAAATAGTATTTAAAACACAGATAATTAGAATACATTATATTAGGATGGAAACAAATGTTCAGTTGCCTGTTATAAAATATCAATGTTCTCTTACTCCCAAATGTATTCTGATGATATTTGAATATATTTCACATGAATTCATCTGTATTTATGACAGATGTAATATGCTAAAATCAGTGTAGTTATGAATACATTTGTAATCATGCACATACGAGAACCATTTGGGAATGTCAGTTTCTCTTTTGAGTCTTCAAATTTACCCACTATCCATCTTTACTAAATGAGTCATTCAGGAAGATGTGGGGGATGTGTGATGAACATCTTAATTTGTGTCTCATTGCATGGCTGCATAATAAACACAGCTTAATGGAAAATCAATAACACTTTTATATGATAAGTGAAAAGCTTTTTCTGTTGAATTATAAAATTCCTTTGAGAAGCAATGGAAAGAAACCATGTGCTCTAACTAACTGACTAGCAATACATCTACATATCCTACTTGTAGAAGAGCCACAGTTGATGGTCTCGTACAATCTCCAACTACCTTGTATGTCTATGCAGACAGTACATATTTTGAATGAGGTTCAAACTCCAGCAAACCTATATTAGCAGAAGACAAGTTTATTGTGAAAACTTGATTTGATTGTATACACCCAGTTGCTAGTTTATTAGGTGTTTTTCATGATTTCCTTCAACAGATTACTTGCAATCTTAATTTAAGTAATTGATCAATTTGTTCTACTCTACTAGAATTCAGAGGTGAATTGTGTACTTTTACTCCACTATAGTTATTTAATCCCTTTAGTTACTTTACAGATTTGGATTAATGATGTGAAATATAATCAACACATACATAAGACTTTAGTTACACCTGGAGTACATTCACAAGCTATACCCTGCAGCATACAAAGTAATTAAAACGGCACCTTTAGCAGCTTTGATAACACTTTATGCATCAATAATTATAATCAAAACCTATAATATATATTATTCTAAAATGGGCCAATCTGCATCATTAGTACTTTTACTTTTGGTATTTTAAGTATATTTTTGATGCTTTTACTTGAATAATATTTTGAACACATGACTTTTACTTAACAGAGTATCCCTACATTCTGGTACTTATACTTTTACACAAGGTCTAAGTACTTCTCCCACCTCTAGAAATGTATTGGAGACAAAACAACAAGGCTCATTGCCTATACTGAACATACGGATGAGCAGTCATTTATATGTTATTGTTTTACTATCTTTCGATAGTAGTTCTTTAGTATAGTTGAGGTGTGATGAATGAACTTTTGACACAATGTAGCCTTCTATCTCTTTAAGAGGGGTCACCTGGAAGAGAGGGACAGGTGTGAGTTGCTGTAACACATGACGTCTCACCTGGATAGGAGAATCTTTTGTTGCTTACTAAAACTTGACCAGGACCCCCACGTATTGTTGGGTCAAAGTCAGGACGGGATGTCTGACTCACTTCTGCTGCTCTCAGCACGGCGGAGCTCGAGCTCTCACGCCAACTCCACCGTCAGTGACGTCTGAGTCACGTGTGCGTCTCTTCCCTCGGTACGTCCGTCGTATTTTCCTCCCCTCCACTGCCTGCTTTAACACTGAGAGCCACTCGAAATAAACAAGCGTTGTAGGGACCGGCCTGGCTCCAGTGTCACGTTTATCACCAGCCTATGGACAGAGGGGGCTTACACCTCAGTTGCCATCAGTGAAGCCCAAGCCTCCCGTCAGTTTCTGCCTCCACTGAGCCCATATCATTGTAAACTTTTTTTTAAATCCTGCGCTGCATACACTGAGCTCCGACAAAGCGAGGTGAGTGTGGTTTTATAATACACATTTACACAAGTGTTTCACCTTTCCCAAAACTTGTGCGGGCTATAATAGTGCAGCCTTACCTTTGCGGGCTCCGCTTTGGCTCATTGCTGGCCAGCTGCATGTCGCCTGCTTAAAATGGCGACAGCGGGGGGAGAGAGAGTAGTTTTTTGGGCTGGGGGCTTGCCTTTTCCTCCACTCTGAATTGGTTGCAATGTTTAAAACCTATAACGCAGACAAGCCTATTAAGTTGGGGCTCACTCCGTCTAACTTGAGCGGAAGATGAACACGCATCATTTTCGTAAATGTTTGACGCCGCTGCGCTCTGGGACTAGCGTACAGTACAGACACTCTGTGCCATTTAATAAAATACCGCTATTTCCTCATCTTTTTAAAACATGTATTGTTAATATAAGGAGCTATTAGATGTTGTAGCTTTGCATTAAATTCATACATTTAATATATCCAGTTTAAACTCCCTATTTTCAGTCTGTGCCATAAATGAAGTTAGAAATCATTTAGACAATCAGTTATGACTTTTTTAAGAGTTTATTTTGGACAATTGTGCAACTGATTAACTATGATTTACCCACGACCTTATTATAAAACATGTATTTTTGTTGTTTTTGTCATATAAAAGTGTAATGTTCACAGATTGGTTTAACACACTTTTCATAAAGCTTCATAACTTAATGCTTTTATGTTGCCTACTAGTCTGAAGTTGTTGTCTTGGATTTCTATCATGTCAGTGTTGTCATGAGTGTGTGACTCCAGGGATTAGAGCAAAGCTTTCCCAGACAGCTCGTTTGTGTCTGATGTCCACGTGAGTCCCCAGCATAGACAGGCAGCTTAATCCACCTATATATTTATCTCTCACAGTGGTACATCTCTCAGTACACAAGAGGTCAGCTCCTATACTATTGCTGATTAAATAATCAATTTGGCTATGTAGGTTTTTTGTTGTTGTCAATAGGTACAAAAGTCAGCTATTTTTGTTGTTAATATTATTGTTATTATTATGCCCCTTCTTGCTGTGGTGATGCTTGAGCTCAATGGCTGTACATTTCAATCTGAAAAGTCTCGCCCCCCCCCTCCCCTCTCTCTCTTTCTCCCATTCTATCCCTCAGTTTAGGAAAGGTTGAGCTGCTTTCTATGAAAGGATGAATCTTAAGAACATTTACGTAAACTGTATTTTGGCCTTGCACTTCTGTTCATCGTGAGAATGATTTTCTGTGTTTTCAAGTTTCCTTTTTACACATCTAACAACATCTTAAAAGGAAAGTGTGTGTGTGTGTGTGTGTGTGTGTGTGTGTGTGTGTGTGTGTGTGTGTGTGTGTGTGTGTGTGTGTGTGTGTGTGTGTGTGTGTGTGTGTGTGTGTGTGTGTGTGTGTGTGTGTGTGTGTGTGTGTGTGTGTGTGTGTGTGTGTGTGTGTGTGTGTGTGTGTGTGTGTGTGTGTGTGTGTGTGTGTGTGTGTGTGTGTGTGTGTGTGTGTGTGTGTGTTTCAGCAATCAGTGAGTTTATTCCTCTCTCTGTGTTGACCCACAATTTACTTCCAGATCTCTACCAAGTTTGACCACAACAAATATTGTCAGATGCGACTAGAGCCTTTTCTCAATCTTTGTGGGGTAGCAGTGTGATCCACTCACACGTCCGGACACAGCGAGCAGGTTTGGGTCAGCAGCAGCCTCTTGCTCTGCTTGGCTGGTTAACAGCTTGGGATGTCAGCCATTTTAGGTTGGACAGCACAGAGCATGGTGCTCCGCCATTTCTCTCTCCCTCCCCTCTCAGCAACCCAGTTTAAAGCCTGCACTGGCAGTGGCCACAGTATTGCAGCCGTTTGCAACCCACACAGCCATCCGCTCCCTGACCTGAGAGCAGCCCAAGTGGGACTCAGGAGCAGATGGAATGACACCGTAGGACACAGTCATTGAGGTTTCCTTACCGTTGCCACTATTGCATTGGCGATGAAATGGTAGTGGTAATAAGTTCAGACCCACAAAACGTGTAAGCGTTGAGGGTTGTGAGCGTGTATCAGCGTCAGCAGATTCACAAGTGTGTGAAAACCCTAGAGTTTATTGACAAGAGGGGTCATATTGGAGCCATGTCTGTTTTAAGGTGGGAGTATAATCAGTAGCTGTCAAGATATTTCTGTTTTGGGAAAGAAGAAAACATGGCAAAGGATTTCTCTTTTGGTACATGGTAGAGAAAGCAATGGTTTAGGAACATAGACTAGTATATGGCAAAGGGGTTTGGTGAAGACTTTATAATTAGCCTGGGGGCTCACCCTTGGGGATAGAGGTGGTCCCTCAGTCGTCTCTGAAAGAGATTCCAGCCCTGTTTATGTATCCATGCTTCTGTTGCCTACAGTGAATACAGAAGCCCTGCATGCCTCAGGCCGTTGAGGCCAAACACGGGAGCCACAGAGAGCCAGGACAGTATGTCTGGAGAGGGACTTAGAGTTAAACAGGAAGAGACGCCATCAGCTCTGGCCAATAGCATGCCCAGGCGACGGCGACCACACCTAGCTGGGAGACATCAACACCGCCTGAGGTAGGCACTGAAATAGGAGCAGGGCAGGGACTCGCCAAATACCACTCACAGGGGTGTGTGGAACAAACAAGTTGGGGACTGGATGCATAAGAGATGTGTGTGTGTGCGCGCCAAGGTTTGAGTAACCATGTCTGTGTGTGTTTACTCACACGCATGTGCTTTACAGAAAGGAGCTGGTGGGAGAGAGAGAAGGGGTAGGAGGTGGTTGCCATGGGGACAGTAACACACCAGTGGCGCTGCCGACCTGTCTCCCTGGGCCAAACTTGCTAAGAGAGGGAGGAGAAGAAGAAACGGAGGGAGGGAGTTAAGGGGTGCAGAGACTGTTGGAGAGGGAGGGGGGAGTGAGGGTGAAGAGACAGGGGAAGAGGGAGAAAAAAAGACAAGTGTGGAAGCAAGAGCAAACAAGGAAAAGACTGCCTGTGTTGTACACCATAGAACATTTGTTACACGTGTAAACATATCAACATTACACCTGTATTCTCAGCTCGGTGAGGAGTTAGCTTACTGCTACGCCAAGCAGCCGAGCTGTAGGATTTCTAGAGTGTGTTATCATTTGCCTGTACTCGAAGGACACAGCCCGGGCCTAGACGAGAGTCAGTAAGTCAAGAACATCGCCTCTGTGTGTCACCGGGAGATCTCTGACTCTCACATGCAGAAAAAATGGCAGCCTCACTACCTCGGTAAACAAGCCTCACACACAGGCATGCAGGCAGCCACCCCCGCACGCCACATACACACACAGACGCGAGCACACTTGCTCAACTCGCCCACCCCCACCTCCCCTTCTCTCCACTCTCAATCTCACAGGAAACCCACACATGCAAATGCTGACACGCATAACAGACACAAACCCACCCTCACCACATGGTCAGTCAATCTATGTGTAGCTTTCAAATTAAAGTTTCTGGCCGATGTGCTCATACCCGTGAGTCAACAGTGCTCTGTCTGAGCCCGGCATTGCGGAGACATGAGCTGCCCATGTCGACTCGCCAATAATAGCTCATTGTGCATTGTTTCTGTCCTCACCTGTGTGAGGCCTCTGGGTCTGCGCTGGTAACTCGCCTTGCAGACACTCAAGCTTTATCTGCAAATGTGTTCAGTGTTTTCATTTGTCTCACATGCCATCAGTGTGAGATGCAAGATCTGTCGCGATCGTAGCGCTGTCTTTCGGTGTAACCGCCTGTTGGTTTTTACATGATTTATTTTGATAATTTGTGATACCTTATGTGTTTGTCTTTAGTTTGAGTAATTGGTGAGCGTGATACACTGAGACGCATGAGTGTGCACATACAGACACTCAAGCTGAACTTCAGGCTGTGTCCACTGGCTGAAGAGCTCGGGTTGGAACATTCCAGTCTTTGCAGTGCAGCGAGGAGGGAGGGAAGGACTGTGATTGTAGTTTGGAGCAAGAAGGGGGCGTTGAAGATCGGGGGTTAGCAGGGCGGGGTGGTGTTGGCTGGTTGGAGGGGGGTATCAGGGAGGAGAAATTCCTCACTGAAACACCTCAGTGCTTCCTCCTCGACAGTTAACACCCCTCCTTCCCTTGCCTCCTCACCCCCAAACCGGCTGCCCATCCCCCACCTTCCTCTCCTCTCGCTTGCCCCCCCCCCCCACACCCAACCGAACCACGTGATGGATGGCTGAGACTGCCCCCCATAAGCCTTTGTGTTGTTCATGTTACCAGCCTGCCTTGGCAGAGCGGTGCCCCCTGATGCAGAACTGAATGGCAGGGCAGTAGGAGGGGTGCACAACAGCCCGAGCTGAGGGCAGTTACTCTCTCTGAGGCATGCTCGGGGGGACAAAGGGGCATCACGTTCCCCCCTACAGTAGCAAACTTATTTTGCCTCTTTACCCCTCACTCTCAGATGCATAACGTCAAACTAAGATAAAGATAACAAATCGCATGTTCAATTAAGATGCTTGATACAGTGTCTTGGTATTGATTAATTATTTGTGGTATTGAGTTCAAAACATTTTGAAAAGTAGACACACAGGAAGTTAGAAAAAGTAATCGACTTTAACTGAGGTTGTTGGCTTCAGACTGCAGGAAAGTATACCTTTGCTCGGTAAGTGTGTGAAAGGGAATCCGTCACACCCCAGGCCTGTGACGGTTAACTGTGCTCTGAGCTAATGTACCATGACCTTTATGTAAAGCAAAGAGTGTGTGTGTGTGTGTGTTTGTTGGTCAAAAAGAAAGAATGCCTTTGCCACTGAATTAGTTACATTTGATTGGTGCTTTGGTTAATTGTATGATGGCAACTTGTAGTGTGCTGCTCACCTGAAAGGGACATAGTGGTGCTGCAGCATTATTGTGCATCAAGAGGTTACGCTAAGTACTAAGTCCCTCTCAAGTTTAACATTTTTTTATAAGACTGCTCTATTTTGAAAGAGCACGATTATTTTAGATTTGGGCGGCCTACCAGAAAAGCTGCATTTGGTTTGGATTTGTTGGTGAAGGGAGGGGCTGGACTTTGAAAGGTTTTAGGGTTTTCCTGTTCAACGTCTTTTAGCTGCTGAACTTTTGTGAGCTTTTGCTGCTCTTTGCGTGAGGTGTCATGTCGGTGAAGAGTGATTGGGAGAGTAATTGCCCTAGAGCTGTCCTCCAATTCTGCATCACTACCTCTCTGTCAGAGGGAGGGGAACACTCCTCCACAGGAAGCGTCGCCATTTTGTAAGGGGGACAAAGGATCTAGGGGTGATATGAACATTTTGAAGATTCACATTCACACTTACGCAGGCCTACGGTTTCAATCTGCACTGTCTGTGCTCGTGTTGGACGAGAACGTCATTTTCCTGAGGAACATCTGTTGATCCACCGACTAACACAATTATCCAGTAGACTCTATCTTAAGCAACTCATTCACAAAGAATTTATGTGGAAATCTTTATAAAAAGTAATTCACTGAAGCTAAAGAGGCTTTGGATAAAAAAAAAAAATACAGAATGTGCTCTCTCTGTGGGGGTGTGTCTGAACGAGGGGAAGTGAGGCAGAGTTGTGTGGGGGAGGGGAAAGGAGGGTAGGACAGGAGCTCTCCTAAAAAGCCTTTAGTGAAGGAGCAGACTGAGGTGGGTTGAATGCCCTCATAAAAGAGATAGCCTTGAGTTTCATGGGAGTTGAAGACAAGACTAGATTTCTTTTATTTAAAGATCTTCAAGCAACACTCTAGTTTTTAAAAGGCTTCGGGCTGAATCTTAACACCAACGCTTATTATTACCTGTTTTGTTGATATTTTACCTGGAAAAATCCAGCCATGGAGGATTTTCTTCCAGCTGAGAAATCTGGGTTGTACGGAGTGGCTTAAGATATCCCATCTAATTTCTTCTCTTTGCAATCTGTTCTCCCTCTCACGACTCTTCCGTCATTTGTACTTGAAACATTTTATGCCACAATCCAAAACTTAGAGGTACTTTATTGATCCCAAATTGTGACATTTCATAAATTACCTCTTACCTCTTATCTTAAAACTTGACTTGTTCTAAAACGTGTTACTCTCTTTCATTTCCAGGTTCCCTCTTTGAAGTTGCAGTGAGAACTACAAGTGGACCTATGGAAATGTCCCGCTGTCCTCCTTCCCCCATGCCTGGTCTATAGTCAGCCCATAATCTCACTCACACCCTGTTCCCACCCATTTGAAGAACCCACCCTGTGGTCGCACCATGGCCAGCAAGAGGAAGACCACTATCCCCTGTATGATCCCCAGCAAGATCATACGCCCAACAGATGAGGTTGACCGGGACTCTCCGGATTTTTACTGTCAATCCAGGTTTTCTGGAGGTGGCAGACATAGCTCTCCCGACCCAGGAGAGTCTTTCAGACCAGAGGCGGGGGACGCCATCAAAGACAGTGCTGGCACTTACACCTGCAAGCCTTGTAACTTTGAAACCCATGACCTTAACTTGTTCTTGGATCATGTGTACTCTGGGCACCCAGACTTTCGTGCGGACCCCAGCTTTTTTTGTGTAAGCTGCAGGGTCTCAGCGCCCAAGTTTGAGGGGCTGGCCCTGCATAATGCCAGGATTCACCCTAGCACATTGAACACAACTCTGCAGCTGAGGAAGAAGGACAGGAGGGTTGTGGTGGAGCAGAATCTGCTAACTGGGGCAGAAACAGGGAAAGAAAGCGAGATCTCCATCACCAAAACCCCGATGATTAGGATGCTGAAGGGCAAATCAGAGTCCAAACGGATAGTGGTGTCTCACCCTATTTCTGATGAGCCTTCCTCAGACTCCTCTTCTAGAGAGACTGAGAGAAAAGATCCTCCCGCAGTCACAGTCACCCATGTTCCCACCATCGTCCACAATGGGACCACAAAAGTCACTCTGCCTTCAGCAATCCAGATAGTCAACGGCTCTGGAGCACTACCAATGCTCAAGACTCCCATCACACAGGTAGGTGGTCATTTGGCTGTTTTGGAAAAGTTGGTTTATAATTGACTTATATTAGATATGAAAAACATTTAATACATTTTACATATTTTCCCTACAGGTAGTCTCAATGGTTCAAAACAGAAACTTTCATCAATCTGCACCAATCACAGTCTCCTCAAATATTTCCTCGGCTTCGTATTCAACCTCCAAAAATCTCCCCAAGGTAACTTTTTTGAATGAATTTTTTGTGTCCCAGTGTAATGAGATTAATAAGAGATTGAATAATGCGATAATCTTTCTCCTCCCAGGTGATGATTCCTTTGAGCAGCATCCCTACCTACAGTGCCTCCATGGACTCCTCTTCCTTCTTGAAGACCTCCTTCAGTAAGTTTCCTTACCCCACAAAGGCGGAGCTCTGCTACCTGACTGTGGTCACAAAGTTCCCAGAAGAGCAGATCAAGATCTGGTTCACGGCCCAGAGACTCAAACAAGGCATCAGCTGGTCTCCTGAGGAGATAGAGGAGGCCAGGAGGAAGATGTTCAACACCATCATACAGACGGCACCTGCCAGCTCGCAGAACCACATCCATAGTCACCAAACCTCGACCCATCACACATTCACAGTCCTGCCTGCCTCGCTGGGGGCGACAGGGATCCCTCACTTCCTGCAGGGCTCTCTTCTCAGCCAAGGAGGGGTTATCATGGCAAATGGTATCCAGGTTAGCAGCACTCCGTTGGCCCTGGCTGTCACACCGAAGCCCCAGGCAGCAGCCCGCCCCATGCAGGCCCGTCCCGCTGCCGCCCTGGTGGCAGACAAAGGCGTCAGCATGGTGGTGGGGACAGGGGGCAGCAGTAGCACTGGGAGCAACATAATTAGCAGCAGTAATAGTAGTAGGAGTGGTAGAGGGGGCACAAGCAGTATTATTACTAGCAGTCAGGCTAGTGTCATCAACCTTAGTTTAGGGGGCAGTAATGCTAGGGTTAGCAGTGTCAATGGTAAACAAAGCAGTGCAAACTACAATAACAAGAGCAATAATAATGTCACCAGCTATGTAAATGCTAAGAACACTGATTTCAGTAAAGCAAACAAGACCAACGTTGTGAAAAGTGACAACAAAGGGTCCACAGAAAGCAGCAGAGAGGGACAGAAGATCAAAGATGCCAACGATAGCAGCATCAAAAATGACACACATGATGTCGAAACCTCCACCAGCAACTCTCCAGCCATCAAAATGGAAGAGGCGTCTTCCCCCATCTCAAAGTCTCCCTCCCCCTCACCTGCATCTCGGATGTCTGTGAACGCGTTCCTGGACCCCAGCTTCTATAAGGGCAAAAAGTCTCAGGAGCAGCTCAACCACCTGAAGGACAGTTTTCTGGTCTGCCAGTTTCCCGACCAGGAGGAGGTTGACCGGCTCATCGCTCTGACCGGGCTCACAGTACGTGAAGTCCGCAAGTGGTTCAGTGACCGGCGCTACCACTTCCGCAACCTCAAAGGGTCCCGCTCCAGCACAGGGGCACAGAGTAAGGCGGGGGCAGCAGGGAGCGCTTCAGGTACGGCAGGGGGCGGAGCTGCTGGCGGCGCCCAACCTGTGGATCTGTCTGAGAGCAGCAGCAACTCCGGCTCAAAAACTCCCCAGCACAGCTCGGCCCCCCTGAGCCCGACTGCATCGCAGACTCCAACCTCTCCCACCACACCTTCCCGTCGACTCCCCAGAGCTCCTTCTCCAGATTTCACAGCTATCCGCTACAAGGAGAGAGAACCTCATCAGGTGAGGCTATTGGTTCGTAAGAAACCATAGGGATTCAATGCTTAGAGGCTGACAATGTTTTACTGTGATCAATCAGTACTAATGCTGAAACGGACTTTTTATTATTAAGTTAAAACATTTTGAAATAATTCAACTTATTTCAAAATGTTTGTCTGTTTGCGGGTCTTTTTCAGGAGTGTTATTGCATACAGTTTTAAAATGTTGAAATGCCTTTAGATAAGTGCCTAAAGAAAAATCTTAAATTGTGCCGATTATCCTTCTCGCTAAATCTACTTTTTGACCTTTTCTGACCTTTTCCATTCCTGTCTTATGTTTAGTTGAAAGCTCTAGAGGCCAGTTTTTGCCAGGAGTCAGACCCGACAGGAGAGGAAGTTGACAGATTGCGATCTGAGACAAAGATGACCAGGAGGGAGATCCATGGCTGGTTCGCTGACAGGAGGAAGAGGCTGGCAGCTGAGAAAAAGAAAGAGGAGGCTGAGCGGGTGCTGAGAGAGGAGGAGGGGGAGATGGAAGTTGATGGGGAGGAGAGACAGAAAGAGGAAGGCTCAGGAGAACTGAAAGTGAACCCTATTAAAATCAACCTGAAGATGCTAAAGGTGACGGAGGCCAACAGCAAAGCAGAGGGTGAAGGGTTGGATAGCCCGCTGCACTCCAGTAACACACCTGCATCCTCCCCAGGCCTCACTCCAGCCACCACCCCCAAACCATCCCAACCCTCCACCCCAACACACAAACCATCCAACTCCCCCAAACCCACAGCCCTACGAGGTAAGAAGAACGCGGAGCAGCTGCAACAGCTCAAACAAGTGTACGCTCGTACCCAGTGGCCCAGCGCCACGCAGTACGATGACCTGATCTGCAGCTCAGGACTGCCCCGACCAGAGGTGGTGCGCTGGTTTGGGGACTGCCGTTATGTGCAGAAGAACGGCCAGCTGAAGTGGCTGGAGGCTTACCAGACCATGGCTCTGGAAGAGGACCTCCAGAAGGAGAACATAGAGATCCTGCAGGCCCACCGCGACACCTACAGCAGCCTGGAGGAGTCACAGGTAAGGAGACAACAAATAGTGTTAAAGGTGGGGTATGCAATTTATTTCAGAAACACTTTTTTTTGTATTCCATGGAATGCTCTTAATGTCCCGATAGCAATGAATATCTTAAATGCTTTGACAATAAATACATGAAAAAATGTAATCTGTGGAAGCCGTAGCGCTGTAAAAAGCACGAACAGTCATTTTAGCCGGCCCCGCTAAAATGATTGGATGGCCTACCTGCCTGTCAGCCTTCCATCTGTGCACAAACTTATATCGTGCCCTCATTGGTCATGTGCACGTTCGTGTGTTGGAGGATTTTCACAATTATTTATTTTCTGAAATAAGCAAATCATTTCGACTTAATGTGAGTTATAAACAAATAAGAGAACTTTTGATTATAAGCAACATTTTTTATGAATGCCTCATTATGCTTTTGGACACAGGTTTTTAGCATTTACTGTCAACCTGTAATTGTCACTTGTGATAACGGTGGCTGCTCTTAAGCTATGTTAAGTATGACAAGCTTTAATTAGGTTTTTAAAAATGTATCCTCCCTGTCCTTTAACATAGATTATTCTTTGTGCACAGTTGCAGGAACTAGCTCAGGCTAGTGGTTTAACAGCAGACTTGGTACGACACTGGTTCTCTACCACAGCGTCTTTGCCTCTGTTGGAACAGACGGCTGCTGCTCAGGAGACAGGATCCAAAGCAGTCGCAGCAGACGCTGAGCCACGAACAACAGGATCCTCCCCCCCGGAGCCGCAGCCAGGAGGAGGGACGGAGGAGAAAATGGAGCAGTCGGTGTGTGGTGTCGCAACAGAAGCAGAGGAGGCCAACACTGACGAGACTGTGAATCCCACTAAAGGTAGTCTTCGTTTCACGAGCAATCTTTAGTGTGATGCATACAATCATACACCTTGCAAGTCAACAAGCAGAGTATAACAAATGTTTTCTTTCTTGATGAATCTATTAAATGTAAAAAGTAGTTTTTTTTACAAATGGCATTCACAAGCGCAAGCCAACCTTTCAAAACCTTTACATATTTAATTTGCTATCAAATGTGACAAAGGAAGCAATTCAAACAAACTGAACTGGAGTATTTAACAAATTTGCTTAACTGAAACGATTATTGGACAAGCTGCAGATTATTTATTTTTCGATGGACCATCTGTGATAAATCGACCGATTACTGAAATATTTATTTAGACACCACGGAGACTTGATATCCACTCGACAAGCGTTCTCTATTCATTACCGCTCTGACTATCTTTTCTACATTTCCAACCTTTTCTCCCAAAAACATACTATGGGTTACTATTTAGGCTTTGTTACGAGTTAATACAAAATGAGGTTGTCCAGTTGTGATGGGAGAAAGTGATGAGCTAGGGAGACATATGAATGAAGGGGAAACAGGAAAACACACAATGTTCATAATGATGTGTCCCTAGGCGTGCTGTGTGACAGGCATGTGGTGCCTGCCACCAGTACACTGTGTATAAATAAAGAACATTTATTCTTGTCCTCTGGAGCATGTTGTCAGGGCGATGGATTTCTAATTTTTTTGTTTTTTGTTACTACAGGAACAGATTGAAGAGGCTCTTTTTTTCTGAGGATGGAGTTCACAACGCAGGTGGTCTTTGTGTCGGTAGTCTGAGGGAAAGACGGCAGATGTGCTTGTAACGGGATCACTGGAGGGAAATGGACCCTGAAGCCATGCCCGCCCATCCCTCTCTCACACCCCTAGAGGTAGGCATGACATCCCCCACCACATGAGATGCACACTAAAGCCACTACCCCCCCCCCCCCCCCCCCCCCACACTCTTATCCACCCACTCCCTGCCCTCCTCCTGCTGAATCCACTCCTCCGCTACACAGACCTTCTCCAGAACCCTCCCGTCCGCCATTTTCCCCTCAGAAGGAAGTCCCAGTAGAGACTGGAGTGCAGGAGAGGAAGGAGGGGCCCGAATATTTTTCTACCGTTTTTGTTCCGCCTGCCTGCTGTGACGGGAGAAAGGAAGGGGTGGTTTTGGAGGGAGCAAAGGGAGAAAGTGGCGGGACCTCAGCAGATGTTGATAAGGAGCATGGGGTGGGTTAGGTTTTTGGACAGTGATCGACCAAATCAACACTCAGTTCAAAGTTTGTTTTGCGGTACGGAATACTGCACAGCTCTTAGCCACAGGGTGCTTGCCTTTTAAAGGCCTTAAAGTAAATCAAATGACCTTTTCCATTGTGCCATCTTCATACTCCTTTTCCAACAACCTGCACTCATACACTTTGTCTTCATGCTTGCAGCTTACTTTAAATGTGCTAGCAAGGCTGTTCATAGTGTAAATGTGGAACTCAGCATTGATGTTCATTTAAACTGTCTTTTTTAGACATTTTTGTTTTTACTTTTCATATCTAGGACATTTAAATTGTCCAGTTTGGTGAAAATAAAATGTTTTGAATTCCGTTATCCTAAGAAGGCAAGCACCCTGTTTAAACAAAATACGACACCTGGTTTGTGCTGTAGCATCGAGTGCATCTTTACGTCACTCACGTGTACGTACATTTGTTTTTATGGGGTTCGCCTGTAAAATAACTGAACTTTCTCCAGAGTTCCACACTTGGGCTTGATGTATACTTTTTACAGATGTCATTTGCAGAATAAACAGAATGTAATAAATATGTGGCTTCAAGACTCTTCCTAATGGTGTACAATAATGGGAGGGGGGGTAGTTATGCCTGATCTTGACTATAAACAACGCTTTAGTCATGAGGGAGTCAACAAAAAGCCTCTTGTTTAAGTTTGCTACTAACAATAATGTACAGATCTGTATATATGAAACATGGCCTGAGGGTTTAATACATTGAGGATGAATTGTAACAAGTCTGGCTCCTTGACCTCCCCATCTCCTTCACCCATCATTGGCTGTTAATTATAGCACAAATTGCCCAACTAGAACAACAAATAGTTACACCTTCCAAAATCTCAAGGTGACAACTTTAAAACTGCTTGATTTGTGTAAACCCACAAGAAAATATCAAGGACCATTCACAACAAAAAACGTAATTATCGAACGTCAAAATGATCGTTTCTTCTAATCTCAGGCAGCGGTTTACACACTTCCAGAACTCTTCCCGTGGTGCAGTATCTGAGGTTGATGAAACTAATTCTCAGTGATGCAATTGGTGAACATTTAACTGTAGAAAAAAAAAAATGCGACAACAGCATAAAGTAGTAAGTATTTTATTTACTTTTCAGGATTTTATGTTTCATATGAAAGGCAAAATTAAAATGAATACTTTTCCTCTCCATAGTTTAGGCACATTACAGAAAGGCGATAGTAAATGAGACAGTCGGTAACAAAACACATAATTGGAGCAAAGAAAAAGTGAAAACAAGTTAGGCTAATGGGCCCTGCACACCCACAGAGATGCTTTTAGTTAGTCTGGTTGATCTAGACCATTTTACAGGTTGATTGGAGTTCACGATGTCCCGCCATAACTGAGCAGCAGTCGCTCGCTCACTGCTGACAGCCATGAGGCCGACCCAGAGAGAATAAATGAGAGCGTGGGCGTAGCGTGGCTGTGCACGAGGTGAATGATGTGGTGATGTGTATACAGACAGAGGCACACAGACATGAGCAGACGGCAATAAGAGCAATGCAGCATTGGAGGGAAAGCTCTCCATAAAGACAACGGAAAGAAAAAACCAACTGTAATATGGGGTAGCCTTGGAATCAATATGAGGCTGCAAACACAAGATGCTAAAAGAATGTAGTTGAGACTAAAGTATTTACTCCTGTCCCTGCTTTTACCTTAGCATAAATCATACCCTATGGCTTAGGTGTGTCTCAGTGGTCAAACACTGACTGAGAATACTGAGTTTACATCATATAGTCATCACATAAAAGCAGAGGAAACACTGTTTCTGATACGAACCTGGAAAGATAACACCGTTGGTTATATACGCGTCTTCCGCCAGCCACAGAAACACAGCTACTGCTAAATCTGAAGCTTACACTCTGCTCCACCCAAAGAGGCTCTCACTCCACAAACGAAGGACATGGAAAAACCCCTGCACTTTTAAAACACGCCAACATTTTGCTCAGGAGAAGTCTGAATTAGCAAGTTAGACAAACAGTTATGAGTCGAAAGCTAGAAAGGGAATTTAAAGTTGGGAATGAATTGCAACACGTAGCATTTGACATTCATTTGTGAGCTGTTATCCAGTTGCTTACACATTTCATCACCGATAAATTCAGGGGCAGTTGCAATTGAATGTTTATTGTAGCAGTGCGACTTTAAAAATCCTCAAAATCCTTTCTGGGAAGCAGCTTTGTGCTGCGACAGAACTCCCCCAGGACTAAAACACCGTGGCAGCACAAACACAAAAGGTCCCTTATGTTTTTGTGCTGCATCAAAACGTTCTCATGGTGTGTATGGGATGTTTTCTTTACAACGGCAATGCAAACGCTCCCACTTGGTCAACAACACTTCATTTCCTTTCAAACACATGGAACTCCGACCTCACAAATCCTGACAAATAAAAACGAATAAGCCGGTTGCAGTAAAACACATTTGGACCTCGAAACCTCTACTTAGAGACATCTGTTTAAACTTAAACTCAAAATGTGAAACAGTTCATTCACTGTAGTCAAAGAGCTGTGTTATGTATGGGAATAGTTATGCTCAACAAATACAGAATAAAAAGCGGCCATAAATTCTATTACGCCTGAAATGTCAGTAAAAATATCCACATTTCTGAAATATTTCAATCATAAATCACATAATCAAAAGGCTGCAATGTTAATAGCCTGACTGTATTTACAGTATGGTACATTTTTGAAAATTATGTCAAATGAGAGGTTAGAACTGTGTTCCTCAACTGTTTTAAAAATGATCAGTTATCAGTATTGTTATTTTAGCCGTAACCTTGCAGCCAATGAACAATCATCTGACACACAAGATGACTCTGCAGCACTTAATAAGGCCCATTTACATTTTGGAAGAGAATGCAGGCTAAAAATCGTAAGGAGGAACATTTTGTTGTATTTAGGTAAGGATTAGTCCTGCGGGAGTGTTCACTAAGTTTTCGCTAATCAAGGGTAACCATTCAGACACTACCCTGATCATTATAAACTAAAATATCAATTGGACTTCAACCTATCGTAGGACAACATGTATCCCTGGTCCGGCTTCATCACACAGTGTGATGATTGGAGGAACTCAGGAGTGTGTCAGAATGGCTTGTAAAGGCGCCTGCGAAGCAGGAATATGGAATGATGTGCAGATACTTGGAATGTAAATTAGAAATAAAATGTATGCATGTGTGTTTGTGTGTGCAGATAATATGCTCTCACTTCTTCCAACACAAACAGGCTATGACTTCTTCCTGATGCCTTAAAAAAAAGAAAAAGGGTGAGATATTCCCCCAGGGTTATGGTGTGAGTTTGACTGGAGGCGGTAATTTCCTCTATGAAGCAGAGAGACATTAAAATAGCCGTAGAGAGCCCTCGTGTTTTACACATATACATTTAAAAAATGAAAAAGTCACATTATGAATGTTTTAAAGGCTTAAATAATTAGAATAATTAAAAACATGGAGAAAGAAGCTCTTTGAGAGCAGGTCAGCTGCTGCTGTTCTCCAGCCAACAGCACAGCAGGAATAAATACATATATTCATATACGACTAATAGAGAGAAGAGCGAAGAAACTTAACTGGGGAACAGTTTCAAACTGATACCTTTTATAACTCTCTATTTCCCTCCTCTTAGCCTCCAAACTAGGCAGATGTTGGGCACACCTAAAACCAAGAGAGGGCAGCCCGTCCTCTCGCAACCAGCCCAGAGCGGGACTCTACTCCAGCCTGTTTTTGTTCTCCCATGAATGTCAATTTCTTCTTCCTGTCCCAACGGTCAGCTTCCTCTCAGCGGTCCTCCCTCTACTCTTGTGTCCGAGTCCCTCCTTCCCATCAGGCGAGTGGTGAGAGGGCTGGGCGGTGGGAGAGAGGGGGAGAGAGAGAGAGAGAGGAGTTGGTTTGGAGAATGGAGGGTGAGAGAGCTGCCTGAAATGTAGGCCAAAGCGGTGGTGGGCGTTTCCATGGAAACAGTGTTCACAGCAGTCAGTGACATCATCAGTACGGGGAGAGGCGACTGGGTACGGAGGGGGGGGAAGGGATAGACGGGTACGGGGGGGGGTGCAACAGAAATGTGTCCTGATTGGCTTGGACTCAGACACGGTTCTCTCCGCCCACTCTGGTCCTCCGCAGCATCCTGAGGTAAAAACAAAGACAGGAGGATGTCTGGAATCTTCCACCGATACAAAACTCACCGCACAGGCTTAAAAACCTAGATCATCTCATATGTACCTTGTTTGTCTGTTCTGGGGGTCCATGTGGTCCAACAGGGCCTCCTGGGACACCCTGAAGTCCTCCAGAGGGGACTGGTAGCGGGACTCAAAGGAGCCCTCCCTGTAGGCCTGGGCCGGGGCCGGGGACTGGGGCACAGGGGACACGTTGGAGGACGTCGAGGACACGGACTCCCCCGAACGTTCCCGCCCAGATGGGGAGGATGCCGTCACTGACGCAGCCCCCACTGCGATGAACGGGCTCAGAACCTCCCCGTTTTCATCCTGAGAGAAACAGGAGGGGAGACGAAACAAAATGTCAACTCCACATACCTCTACAGTGTTCATGGGACTGTGGTTATCTGTACACTTGGGACTGTATCCAAGAGAACTAACATACAGGCTCATTTTGAAGGAACAGTTAGATATATTATATATTTTGAGAAAATAGGGAAACGGCCTACTTAGCTCTGTCCGAAAGTAACCAAATCATCTTATCAGCACCTCTGAAACCTACTAAAATGGACATATTATCGAATGTGTTTAATTTGTATATTAGACTGTTGTTGACAGAGATCAACACTGGTCTAAAAACTAAATGTTATCTAACATCCAACTTCAAATTGACCGTCTTAAACTTAATTCTTTAGGACAGTATGAACAAATGATGGGTCTATTTTCTTCACCAGAATCTTTAACTCTTAGTGCTTTATCAAAATGTGTAAGAACCTTTTATCTCCTCTTATTTGTCATAAAAAATAGAGAGAATTTGGTAGTTTATTCATATTTTAAACTACATCCTAGATTGCCTTTTTACGTCAACATATTGCATGTTGATGTAGTCAAAGTTGGAGTTTAAAGACGTTGGTGCTGCTTCCTCCTCCTCTCGTCTTCTAGTCATAGTTTCCAATCACGAAAGTAACACTGGAGAGGACCACAACAATGTGAAATGTGTCAGCTAGCTTTGCTTATGTTTTCGGTGCCTGTAGGGTTTGTTGTGGGCGGAAGCGTCACCGAGCAGGATTTGGTAAAGAACAGTCACTCACCCGGCCACTGATGATGTCCATGTGGACCAACAGGGAAGCCAGCTCCAGATCCTCATTGTAGCTGTTCTTCAGAGGGACTGACCGGTAACCTGGTGTTGCAGAAAGACACGTATCTTACAGCAATGATTCCCAACCGGATATAAGGGTAATTTCTGAGAGCACATGAAATCTGTGCGTACCTGTCTTGAGGCTGTGAATGGGGAATGTGGCCTGAGCCAGGAAGTTTTGGTCATTGAACATGTCAATCTCATAAACCACAAAGCGCAGGAAGGCAAAGGCAGCGTTGCATATCGTGAACTCGAATGGCTTTCGGGGCCACGTGGGGTTCAGCCCGTTATCAGCTGGAGAGGACAAGAAGAAGATGGACAGAGAAGTTTGAGAAATGTAAAAATATGTATCATCACTGGTGTCTCAATTGTAACAATAACAGTAACGGCCCGTCCACACAGCAGCGTTAAAAATCCTCCAACGCTTCTGCCCATTGACTTTGAATGGGGGTGACGTCGCTTTTCGCCGAACTGCATTGTGGGGAAGCAAAGCGAAGATTTCCAGGATTTTCAGGATTCAAAAGTTGAGCAATGTTCAACTTTTGAAGCTGAGGTGGAAGCTTCAGCCAATCAAATCTCGTTTAGGCAAATCTGACAGTACAAGCGCTAGCCAATCAAACCGCGTGCAAGCTGGGAGAGCCAGACCGCAGTTCATTTTCTATATTCCTGAAAATGGAAGAGAAATTAGTTATTGCGGTAGAAAATCACCCGGTTCTTTATGACCAGTCGCTAATAACTTACCGGGATACAAACCGGAGGAACCAGGCATGGAGGGAGGTGGCAGAGACAGTGGGTGAAACTGGTAGGTTTTCGAGTGTTTGGGGATTTTATATCCAGTTTACTTCGTTTAAACATTGCTAGCAGGCATAGACAGTATCTTTAGCCAGCATGGAATGTAGCATAAAATAGCACCATAGACATTCATCTCATACATGTTCATCATAGCCCTTCCCGCTGACACTTTACCTCTGCCACATCATAGACTATATGCATCACATTAATGCACACAATGTCATACTCCTTTCTGCACATATTCTGAGTGGAGAAGAACCGGGGTTTTTTGCTTTGTATGTCGGGGGCGGGATATTCATGTAATTGGTTGTTCGTTGCGTTGCTCTCAAAAAATCCCCAAGCTTTCAGACACGCCCACCTCCAAGATTTTTTTTTTAACGCTGCTGTGTGGACGGGCCGTAACAGTATAACAACTCTTTCTCCCAGTAACAGCAGTGAAAAAAACAACATTCAGCAATAACTTAAAACATAAAATGTCTAGACAATTGCATCCATGTGTCAAAATTCAGTATAATTACACTAAATGACACTGAAAGAAACAGGGACTATGGAGTGTTGCAGGGATGACATATTGATTCCTGATTCGTTTAAGAAAAAGCCATCAGACTTTTTTATATTACACAAAATAAGCACGAAAATGACATGTTTTTTCAGCAAGATGTTCTTCACTAATGAAAAACACTTTTTATGAATTTTAAAGCTTAAATGCAGGCCCAACAAGCACACCCGCTCCACTGTCCCATGAGCTGATGTCCCACCAACAAGCTAAAGGCAGAATATTGTTTGTTGTGTTGACGTCTAATGTTCCCGATGACAGCCAGTCTTTTTGTGTGGTGGGGAATTTACTGACATGTCGTAAACAAAAGTTGAAAATCTCTTAAACTTGTGTTAACCACAGACCTTATTTTTAGACATCTGACTCTAAACCTATTCAATTAAAAACATCTACTTCAAGATAAAGGAGCTGCAAGTTCAAAAACATTGATTTAAGGATTTTAGGACTCATTCCTTCAGGGAGCTTTTTTGTCATTGGCTAATTGTGTCTTCTGCTGGAAGAACCACACTGCAGATAGACAACCATTAATGAACAGCAAACAGCAGAGAATAAAAGCATACTCATTATTTAGAATGTAAGCTATATAAAACTAACGTTATCATTGTTAAAAAGGTTTAAGGTTATTTGTATAGTTACATTTGAATTTGGTGTAAATACTTGTCTTTAGCATCCTTTCTTCTAACAAGAGTACAGTAAGTGGCTAAGAACATCAATAACACAAAGCGAAGAAACACATTTGTAAAAACGTGTTTTAACAATGTTACTTATCCGTCTAAATCCTGATTACAGCTGTTTGAACTGTGTCTGATGTGTTCTCTTTGTATTCCCACACATGGCTAAGTTGTTTGTACAACTTCCTGTTTTTCTTGGAGCAGGAAATTGCACGAGGGTAATGTATCCAGTAAACAGTAACTACTCCTTCCTTCAGTTTCGGCAGAGTATCACTTCATTACTGTCAGACAAACCCATCGTAAAAAGTCAAGAGTAACGCTCACCTTCTGAGTCAGTTTTTTGCTTGGCACTGTCGTAATCCGCCCCGCACACCTCGATCTCGATCAAAGGACAAACTATGCCGCGTCCGTGTTTGGGCAAGTGCCGGGCGCCCAAAACCTTCAGAAGAGGAAAACAGATCTTTACACTTGTTTCAGAGCATGAATACAAACACATCCCCTATGGCAGTCTGACACTGTTGGCAAACCATCACACACACAAATCAGACTACTGCTCTTGAAATCCTTGTGAAGTGTCACGCTGAATCTAAAAATATGTGTGTCATATCTGTATATTCAGATGTAACCGAGTTCTTATCAAGAGGAGTGTGAGCAGGGCTTTTTAAAAAGGACCTTATTTGGAGTTGTGTGTCGCAGCTGCTGCAGGACTTGACCTTGGTAATTAACGACTCAAATCAGTGGCCCGGCCAACAACAACCACCTAGCGCTATTTTTATAAACACACGCGCATGCACCCGTCCATTTCACCTCATGCAGTGTCTCTTATACTCTCCCGCTGGAGAGGAGCGCCTCGCAGTTTGAAAACAACTGCACAAGGGCATCACTCGAACACATTCCAAATCTGTCTTTGCTCTACCTCTATCTCAAGGGTGATTTGTTCGACGCCTCGTAGCGTATGCCTGTCGAAGGGATCAAAGTTGTCGTCCCTCATGATGGGCGGCTCCAGGACGTAGCCGCTCTTTCCGTTCAGCATGAAGAGAGCCTGGTTCATCTGCATGGGCTTGTCTGCACAGGGGGGGAAGAGGAAAGGTAAATCAAACAAATGTATAACGATTAAGAAAAAAAACATATTCTTATATATAAGGATTTGCTACCCGATAGCACATATCTTTTTCCACTTAATTTCAGAGAACAACAATTCTCCCCTGTAGTTGATTTAACATATTACTATTATAGTGATGGCTGATGCAGGCAAAAATACAACACATTTCAAAATATACACATCCCTGGGCAAACTAAGAAAACTGCTGCCATCTATATGTTAAACATCTTTATTGTGATACCAAATGTTGTGCTATTTTAACAGGTTTTGATGATGCTGTCCCTGAGGCAATATTGAAATAGGATTTGGCTGATGCTGAGATTTGATTTTAAAGCCGTTATTGGCCGATACCCATTATCGCACATCCAGAATTTCATCTGCTCCTACGGGACGGTTTCTACCTGCTGTCTGGAAGTTGAGTGCTACCAGCTGGGACCCACAGAGCCACATGGGCAGAGGGTCGTAGTTGGAGGAGTCTAGTCTCTGTCCTCTGGGGTAGATCCTGGACAGCTGCAGTCGATTGTACTGAAGGAACTTCTTCCCCTTGATCTTGTTGACGTACTTCTCTGCCTTGGTCTCGGGGAAGGATGACATGTCCCGGAAACAGGCCCGCTCTGTGCCAATCTCTACAGGAGGCAGAGGACAGAATTTAATACTGAATTGGTACGATTAAGTATTAAGTATTATTAGTATTTGTATGTGTTATGTTAACAGTCCAATAAGTGTGCATTATCCTTACTGTCTTCGTCAAATGGCACAGGCCTACAGTAGATGACCAGGTCGGATAATTCCAGTGCAATCTTCTTCCTCCTCTCCATCATCTTCCCCTCCTCCAGCTGTGCAGAGGGACACATACTTTAAATACAGCTGTTCCAACAGTATCGCATGTCATTTCAAATCACTGACGCGAACACTGCCTAAAGCTTTTTTCCTCCCTCAACAAATACGGCTCAGGTAAAACAAGAAAGCTTCCAGGTGTGAAATGTGTAACGGTGTGATTTTGAAGAATGGCATTCCTGACAAACACCATATGAGCTCACTGCTCAGTGAGGCAAACACAAGTCCTGACCGGCGTGAGCGTGGTATGAGTCCTGACCTGCATTCCCTGTCAGCCATGTGGTAGATATATATATCTATTTACCTTGGCCTCTGATGTCATCGTGACTTCACGGATCTTGAACACCCATTCCTTGAGTTCCTCCTGGGTGCTGGCAGCGACGTCCAGCACCGGGCCGCTCCGCATGGAGGTGCTCGGCACCAGGGAGAAGACATGAGGCCGGCTGCCCTTCCCATCAGTACGCACAACTAGAAATGTAAGAAAGACAAGTTGAAAACTTGCTATGAGGAGGACAAACACAGGTTCCCTTTCCTATTTGAGCTCAGACCAGACCGTGTTACCATCAGGAATATCAAATCATTTTAATTTGCTTGCATCTATGAAAATGTTATAACATTTTATAAAATACTAACAAATAACAAATATGTAAGTGAAAAGGAGCAATGGCAGATAAAGAGAAAATGCTTTTGTCTGCAGGTTATAATTGTTTTTACAGAATCAGTTTAAACTACTGTTGAATTGGTCTTCATAAAAAAACACTGAGGCTTTTTTGTGTTTAAACATCTTAGTCTTTTGCAATCTGAATTGGACTTGCTTTTAAAAAGCTTGGAGGCAAACAAGGTCAAGCATAATAGGTACTTGCATTTTTCATTTGCAGTTTGTAAACATAACACTCAAAGTGGGCCCCTCCCCCCTGGCTCAGCAAGGCGTATGGTACTCCAGTGGGGGAAAAGCCAACCCCAGATACACTATCATTTAAAAAGAAAGATTTCTCCAACTGGCATTTCACCTCTCTATATGTTAAAGCAATATATTAAATAATGTGTTGTTTCCATGCCATGTCCCCCATGACTTTGGATACATACTTATACAAATCTGTCTCTGCAGATACAGACACCGCCTATCACTTCTGGTGGGTCGTAATGGATGGGTCAAAGGGATTATTTTTATATGAGTCCATATATAGTTTTGTTGGAACATCATTCTCATTGTGCCTTCAAAGTTTAAATAATATAAACTTTGAGCAACCGCGGTGTCTCACGTAGAGATACCGCAGGTCCTTCCTTCCTGCAGAGGTCCGACTGTATAACCGCGGCCCCTAGTAGAGCCCCCCCACACACACAACAACACAGACTATAACACCCCTTGTTGTTAAATACCAACTATGTGCAATACACATATACACATATATATATATATATGCCGTTAATATATACCTGGTTGCTATATCTCAGAACTATTACAGGATGTGTATTTTGTAAATTGTGTCCTTTTTATTATCTTTAATGTTTTTGTATGCATGCTTCTTAGGTAACATTAAGCTTTCTTTGGCTCTTTTCTGCTGTAACAATGTAAATGTCCCTTCTGTGAGACTAAACAAGTATTCTGATTCTGAGCACATCAGCGAGTGGTGTGCAAGATAAACAGCAGCTCTGCTACAAGGTTCACCGTCATCACTTTCTCCACAATGGCTTCAACTGCTGTGACTGTGCCAGTGGTCATGTGAAGGAACAAAGTGTACGAGAGGATGTTGTTCAGTATTTCCCCGGACCACCACTAGATAGAGCCAAAGAGCCAAAGCAGAGCGCCGGACTCAGGTATTAAGTGTGGTTAGAAGAGGCTACAACAACGCATGACAGCATGTGCCAACACTAATGGGTGTGTATTGACTAAACAGTAGGATGTCAATAAAATACCAGATACAGAGCTGAGAGAAAAGCAAGGATAGAAATAAAACCAAATAGTGCAGAATGAATAATAGAAGAGGTTGATAATGGACACAAACGACGATAGAGCGGTGACTTTGCACTTGTAAAATAAAGAGGGTAGAAATGCTGTGCATGAATTAGAAGCCAAAAAAGGGGGATGACCCTGCGCCATGGTGACAGAGTCAAACAGGAAGCGGAGAAGCCACTCACCGATCTGACAGGAAGACACGTCCACACTTCCTCTCAGCAGGTCTCCAAGGGGGCTGTTTTCTGTCATCTCCTGCATTGATGGAGAGAATGAGGATTAGGAAAGAAGACGACCCAAACGTTCTGTGGACGGTTGCAGGTGCACCGATTCCACTTGAAATATACTGAGTTTGTTCCTCACAGTTCTATCGGGCTCCACTGCTGACGGACTGATCTCCTCCACATAATTAGCAGGAAACCACAGCTGCTTCTTCCCTCCACAGTCACCCTTCCACCTGAGAGGAAAAACAATGGGAGGAGATGATAGTTGAAACAAAGTATACCTAAAATTAGTGGTGCAGTGATGAGGTGTTTTTCTAAGCTCTGTGGCAAAAATACATGTAAGATACTTAACAAGTTCTGATCAGCTCCACATATGAACACCGCATTGGGATTTTTGTTGGTGTAAATCTGTTGCCAGAAGTAAAAAGCTATAAACAAAATACACCAGCATGGCCTGCATCACCAGCGCATGATGACGTTTAGTCGTTTATTTAGTCACTTCTGGACATTTACGAGTGGGTTAATTACTGTAGAAAATACGTCGTAGAACTAAATGTGAAAAAACTCTGAAGCTTGTGTTAGCCACAAATCTTATTTCAGGAATCTAACCACAAACAATCTTTATGACTAAGAGCGGACGTGTTCAAATGATGAATCATTTCTGGGTTTTAGGATTCCTGCACCACTCTATTGGGTTGATATTAAAATGGTGGATTTTCTTTATCCTATCCTTTAGTCCTACCCTGTATAATTCCCCCCCTCAGAACGCTTCACTGTCTCTACCCGCACAAATATAATTGATCTTAATGGATAATTAAGAGTCACTCACCATCCTCCTTCCTGTTTGTCTACATTAGAGATAACAGCGTTCTTAATGAAGGAGAGCTCGTCGTCTCTCTGGGCTTTATACTCGTACATGGCTCTCACTGTGCACTGAAAGACAAGGCATACGGTTGAGACACATATCTTTCTATATGGATATCCAGTTGCAGATGTTCTCAACACAAACTCCTCCAGACTGAACACTCACCTTAAATGTTGGCATTTGATTGGCCTCCACGTAAAAGCCTGGATTTCTGCCCTCGTACAGTGACCCGTAGTCCGGCTCCTATTGGACGACAGGTTATGTTTCAATAAGCCCTCTCACTAGGCTGCAGGAGGTTTTACAACAGAGGGCAAACTACAGAGAGACATTTGTTGTTTTTAAGATTGTATATTACTTTACACAGACAACATTTTGTGCATTTCTAACCAGTGAGCCTCTGATTGTGTGGCGGTACTCACAGCAGTGCCTATCTTCTCCAGTGTGTCCTCATTGATGGGATAGCGCAGTTTCATTTTGCGGTACAGAGGGTGCTTCTCATAGTAGCTGATGAGATCTACCAGGCTGTCGAACTCTGAGGTGCCCAGCACCACGGTCTGACCCTCCTGCTGCACCCTGCAGTGCTTTATCTTTCCCTCGGCCCTGTGAAGGAAACAGACATTATGTCTTCGATCTGGCTTCGAAACTTAACTGTGAATAAATGATGTTCTAGGATTTATTTTGGCTCTTGTTGATTACTGCAGTGGTCTTCACACATGTATTACCCAGGCTTCCATACATCTCCTTCAAAATGCTGCTGCCAGGATTATCAGAAGTTTGAAAAAACAAGATTATTTTATTATCATTTCTAACCTTCTCAGAGGTTGCTTCATTAATAACGGCTTTAAAATCTCTTTCTGAAAAAAGCTTTTATCTCTGTGTGATTTATATTTATTTGCTATTTTCTTTCTTGCTCTTGATGAGAAGCACTTTATAACATTGTTTAGAAAGGCGCTATATTAATAAAACATATTGCCTTTCTCTTCAGTCAACCTTGTATTGAACAAAGGAATTGTCACACCTTTCAAAGGAATAGGATATTAAAAGTTACCTGAAGGAAATGGCAAACGAGTTAGCCTCCGCCCTCTTCCTCACAAGGAAAGCCCCGTCACGTGGGACCCTCATGAGCATGTTTTCTGCGTGGCTCCTGGAGAGGTTGGCATGGTACCATCTGGACAACAAAACACAGACAGGCGGCAAATGGTTACAGATGTTTCACTTCACACCTCGTGTACGTTCACAGCTACCAGTCTACAATGTGAATCAACTCCAAGTAAAAGAGTCAATACAAATAACATGATTTAAAACATACAAATGAATAAATCAAATAATAATGCGGATATAGCAGTAACAGCTGTCAGGCATTGTTGTAGCCTTGTAGAGAATATTTGTTTCTTGATGAGACTCACTCTTTGCTCTCGTGAGCATTGGTCTGAGGCACCGGCTCTGTCAGCTTCATCTCAAACTCGTTGCAGCGCAGCGCCACCTGCTGGTAGTGGTTGATGAGGGCGAAGAGCGTGTCGAACACCAGGTTGTCAGTCAGGTAGAACTTGGGGCTGCCTGCCTCCTGACGAGAGTGGATACGACAGTGCTGAACCCGCCCCGAACGCCTGGTGCAAAGATTGGTAAAACGAAAAAAATTGAAAATTGTGATTCTTTTATAAGTAACAGTTATGACAGACAAGTTAATGAAAAACACCCCCTTTGTTAGCCTTGAACATAATGCCCTCTGCGTGTGAGCATTGTTCCCGTACATTGTGGTGAATCACATACATGCCGATTGATTAGCTTTGACGTTAACTCCGCTTTGCATAACAGCAGAGAGAAGGTGAATGATCACAACCCCATTCAATCAATGACGGAGTGGCACTGATTGATCTGCCACTGTGTCACTGTTATTTGCACTGCAGTGCTCAACCCCACAGAACACACCAGAGAGTATCCCACTAACATATACAGAAGCCAAAGATAAGGGCAACAATGGCAACTGGCAATAATCCAATTAATGAAATGATCATGAAAAATAAATGTTACTTTGATATAATCTTGTGTTGTCGATGACAAATACAAATGAAATTCTCTTTGTAAATATCAAAAATGGTTCAAATAAATATAATTCTACAGTAAAACCCACAAATGTGTAATTTCCCACCACTAGGGGCCTCACAACATTCGCAAAGGGACTACGACACCATTATAGGCGACCAAATGAGACATGCTGTTGCTTTGGTTTGTTTGCAACTTGTTAGAAAGGTGAAATAATGTAGCGAATGAAGCTCAACAAAATATAAACCATTTGTCTAGTAGTTTAAGACACTTGCAGAAATATCCCATTATAGTACAGTAAACAGCATTCAATGACCATTTCCTATCTATGCGATTAATTTATATTTTCAATTCAGTTTATTAATGTCAAATAAATATCTTTCAACTCTGAAACAAACACATAGAAGACTTAACAAATAAGTCTGATGGTAGTATCATGGTTGACGTACCAGAAAGACAGTGTGTAGTCTCCCACGAAGGTCTCGCTCTCTCGGACCAGGAAGGAGCCATCGGGCGCTCCGGTCTCCAGGCAGTACTCGGACAGTAACCTCTCGGCGATCTGCCGCCCGTCCCGCCCGGCGCCCAGCTTCCCGTGGAACCACTTCTCCGTCACATGCTGGTCCATACCGTTGGACGGCTGGAGGATTAGAGAGGAAGAAGTTGGTCAACTGATGTGAGCTCAGTGTTGGTAAAAATTACAAATACTACGGTCTAAAAATACATAACTTAATACTTAACTTACTTTAATACGTTACGCAGAATGGGTATTTTCACAGTATTTTCTTATTATGGTTATTATATTAAACTGTTTTTATACATGCAAGAGTATTTTCGTATTGTAGTTTGTCAATGTGGACCAAATGGACATACTTGGATACTGTGTAGATTAGTAGTACAGTGCTGCATTATACCATATCAGCACATCCTGTGTTTTTATATGAACAAAGTCATTTTTAACTGCGAGTGTTAAATAAATATAGAAAATGTAGTGGAGTAGAAGTATAAAATAGCATGAAATTGAAATACTCAAGTCAAGCACAAATTTGTCAAAAAAGTACTGAGGTACAATGCTTGAGTAAATCTACTTTGTCTCTTTCCACCACAGTAGGAATTAATTTGAACTGCATGTGTCCGCCTTATTTAGCTGCACCAGCCTAAAATTGCCTCCTTGCTGATCCTGGTACAGGTTTTTAAAATATATATTTATTCAAACTGTCCTCATCCTCTTTAAATAAAGCACTCCTAGAGCATCATGTAAATTAAGTGCAATGTCTGTCCACAGGTCCTGTTGCAAATCCTGTTGGTAACCACTAGGGTTGCAAAATTCCGGGAATTTTCAAAGATGGAAACTTTCCACGGGAATTAACGGGAAGTTATGGGAATAAACTGGGAATTTTCCAAATTGAAGGTTGGCTCTTTATAGGGAACTTAAACATAGTTGGGGAAAGTATATTTTAGCATAATCTTGACTAAAACAAACAGATGCCATTTAAGTACACTTGAATATCCATGCCATAGCACATGGCTATTGAGATCACACAAAGTTTCGCAACAGGCTCACAAATGTGAGAGTGGAAAAACTGGTTGGCATTCGGGCAACCCTTAGGCCCACGAGGAAGCATAGGGCAAAACGCATAGGATTAACGCAATCGCAAAAAAGCTTCCGTCCACACGCAATGTTCACCGGATAGTGTCTGTCCACACGAGACAGGTCCGCTTAGCTCCAACCGCTGGAGAAGCTGCTGCAGTACATATGCAGGAGCCTGTACGTGGCGCTGTAACAACCTCCACAAAAGCAGCGAAGAAGCATGGTTGTCATGGTTGCCCTTCAGTTTGTTCTCAGTGACACTGAAGAGGAAGACTCAGATTTGGATGTTGATGAAGCCCAGGAAAAGCCCGTTGACTGAAAGGCTTTAGCCAAAATGCAGAGGATTGCTTGAAGGAAGATTTGCATGTTCAATGGGACTTTTTGGAGGGAGAAGGGCTCTTTCCATTTAACATTTTGAATGGGACTTTGTGGGGATCTTTGGATGGGAGGTGCATTTTTGTTAATTTTTTAATGAGTGGGGTTGGGGTGGATGATTAACATTTAACTCAACATTCCTGTTTTCATTCTTCAATGAAACAAATAATTGTTCAATAAAATAATTAAAACTTGTTCTGTTCTACTTAAAAAAAAAATGTTTTAAAAAAAATCTGTTGAAATGTCATGTTTTTTTGTTTAATTTTGCATCGAATATTTCCAAAATTCCCCAGCTTAACCTCCCATGGAAACTTTCCGCCCCAAAGCAACCCTAGTAACCACACAAGTGATTCTCATCTCCATGTGTATCAGCAGCAGATCCGGCCTACTAACCTCTCTGTGCTCCTCCTCATCATCGTTGCCCTGGTTACTGGAGGTCTCCTCGGAGTAGTAGATCTTACTGCTGGTCAGGACAAAGAAATGAGGGTACCACTCCTAGGGGAGAGAGGGGATCGACGGTTAGATTAAATATTCATAAGACCCATGTGTTGCACTGAGAAGAGGCCAAAATACACAGGAAGCTGCACTCTTACAAAGAATCTAATCTAACAAGAAAATACATTTATGAAGTAAAGGCCTGGTTCTTAAAACAAGATGATGATGTGTCAGTGCTTTAATATAGCTCAAATCTAAACACTTAGGTATTATGACACGACACAGGCTTGGTATAACAGCTTCAGTGCATCATATTTCAAGCATTGCATTCGTGCTGAAACTCAGCAGAGAATAATAAACATGCTCACATGATTAATGGGGTCTTCGAGGTACAGGATGCCATTCTTGATTGAGTTGCTGATATCGTTCTCAGAGTATGGAGTGGAGGTAGAAACCTCCTCGTAGGCACTGCCTTCTGCAAGCTTCTTATGCTGCAGCACGAGAAGAGGAGAGAGAGAAGAAGAAAAGGACATGCAATCAGAAAGATTACACTACCAGAATACTGTATATCCACTCAGGAAAAGTTATTTCAGTCAGTGTTCATTTTCTGTTAAAGCTGCTCAGCAATGGAAGTCAATCCCAGCTACAATCAGAGACCAGACTACATTCAGTTGATTTAAATCCCAATTCAAAACATGGTTAGTCAGGGATCAGCTCTGCCGACACTGACACACTCTTCTGCACCTTACAACCCACTGTATGTCTACACTGCTGGGTTTTAACATGTTCTTTTTCTTTTATTAGTTTTGTTTTATGTTCCGTTTTATTTTGATTTTATTAACATTCCCAGTACTGCATGTTGCATGGTTTTATTTGATTGAATTACTTTTTAGAAATGTGTCTTTAGGGTGATTTACTAAATCTGTCCAGGGACCACAGATGAAAAATAGCCTCTTGGCTAACTCTGGCACATTTACAGAAATGTTGATTAATGTGCACTGGCCCTGTTGAAATAAATAAACAAATAAAAAAGCCTCCATTTATACTTTTTTTTTAATGTTATTATTGTGTTCTTAAAATAGTTCTGTGTTTTTTTATTTTTGTTTTACTTTTATGTATGCACCAAGACACCAAGTCAAATTCCTCGTACGTGTCAACCTACCTGGTAATAAACCTGTTTCTGATTCTTCCGATTATAAATAACAATTTTTATTTAAAAATGTAAAAATTAAAACAAAAAAATTAATACATTGAAAAACAAATAAATAAATAAATAAAATACAGGCAAAAAAGATCAAATGATTTTGTATAATTGGAGGTGTCCCCTGACCTTGATGAGGATCTTCCTCTTGAGCTGGTTGGGTGATGGCAGGCCGTCTGCAGCGATGTCCACCGCCTTGGTCAGCAGCATGTCCCCAAACACTTTCCTAAATTGGGTGGCCATATTCCTCTGCTGCACGATACTACAGTGGTCCTCGATGGACAAGATGATGGGATATCTGCAGGATGACCGAAGATCAGAATAAATGAGTTCCAACTAATAACTATCTTTGTTAAGGTGTGATTTTCTTATTTTTTTTCTCACAACAAACACACTGAAATGATGTCAGCGCAGCCACACAGATGCTTCTGATTTAGATTTAGAGTGTGTGCCATTTCCTAATCTCTGTCATCTCTCATTTGATCATGATCTCTCGCCTGACAGCTTTTAAAAAGAAACGGAAAGAATTCTGCTCAAGGAGACTCACTCGGATGTGACGAAGGCATGCTCTTTGATGGTGGTCAAGACATCACAAAACTTGATTTTTGTTGTGAGGGTGTGTCCGTGGTAGATGACTGGCATTCCATCTGGACCATCCCAGCAGTCCACTGAAAATAAACACGCTTATTATACACCTGCTTTGATACAAAAAGTAAGTATGTAAAAATGCAGATGATTTGTATTCTGTCAGGTAGTTATAAGAGATTTACACTCGGACTCACAGGTTTGTTTACTTTTCTATGAGGTAATGCGACCCTTTAACAAACTATAAGCCAGGCGTATTCATAGAAACCTGCTTGACAAGGGTTTTGTTTAAACGCCATCTAAAACAGGGTTAGGTAACAGCAAATGTGTGTGTGGGTAAGGGTGTGGCAGCTGCATAAAGGTACAACTGTCAGGGGTAAGAAGCGGGTAAGACAGTTAATTGTGAGGTTGAACGTCAAGTGCAATGATTTACTGTACACAAAGTCTAGCATGTGGATGTCGTGTTTACGTACGTTCAATACAGCGGCAGCCCATTCTCAGACAGCGAGCGTACGCCTCCAGGGACGACTCACTGGAAAACTGGTCTCCCGTCAGGTAGCTAAAAATAATCATCTTACGTCAATGTTTGCAAACAAAAAACACACTCGCATTGAGCCAGTCTTTTAAAAAGGCCAGAAACACACACACTTTCTATAGTGGTGGCACAAACACATTGATACAGCTTTATCAAAAAGGCTCTCTTTCTTTGTTGACTGGAGTAAACACTTCTGACTCATTCAGTCGGTCAATTCAAACGTAATCAAAGGTTCATGGGAAGTTTTCATTCCGCTGCTCCAATGAGTATTGTTTCGCTCCTCGTACAGAAGGTCATCATTTGAACTGCCTTTCACACACTTTTCAATTGGAGGGAAAATACATTTTCCTGCTAAATAAACACCTGGGTGTCATTGTTGGACATGATTGTTGAATAATACACTTTTTTTCTGAAGTATGACGACAGTTTCAAGCCCTCTTTGGTAAGAGGTTCTCAGAGCTGATGCCAGACTACAGTATTGGAAGGCGTAATTACAACATTTTGAACTCGACATAATGAAATGTATGCATGAAAGCTCTATCCTTACGTGTTGTGTGAAGAGGAGATCCAGTATTGGGACAGGGGGTTGTTCATATTGTCAGGACACACTTGGTCCAGGGAGGAATCCCAGATGTTGTTCTCTTTGGAGAACAGGTATGTCAGGAGCTATACAGGAGAGAGGAGAGCAGTGAGAATTAGGCATATTCCAATGTGTGGACTCTAACAAACAAGCAGGCTCAAGCGATGTGTTTACAGGACTTCTGCAATGAACTAAGGTTGTCCAAATTCACAATTTATTAAGTCTGCAAAAGCCCAATGCTAACTTTCTTCAGACTTTCACAAAATGTGCTTGGAGAGCAAACTCCAGATTTCACTCTGAAGACTAGCTCTGTATAATTTCAATATGTGTGATCCAGCTTTGGACGATGCAGATAACTGAGCGTGTGTCTGCACCACACCTTTTCTAAATATTTGGCTTTGTGACGAGTTATAAGTTGTTTCATACATAAGTTTACACATACAGTTCTGACCATTTGGATTTGAAGTCAAATATGTTGGGACATTTGCCATCTTATCAAGACAAAAAAGAGCAGCAGATGTTTTTTACTTTACCCGGCTTCCTTAAGTGGACCACATTAAATAATAGTCTGCTTTATGTGTTATTCTTAATATGACCCATATCTATATCTCGATCTAATAGAACATAACCCCTGGCTAAGATAGTACCAACTCATGCAGGCTGGCTGGCAGCAGCTTCCTCTTCTCTTTACTCAATCATAGCTTTATGGTGACCACAAAAAGCATCCCCTCGCTTTCAGCAGAGCTCTCATGCGGCGCCGCAGTCAATAACCTTTTCTGTGTCTGTGTGGGAGGCGGTGCTTAAGGCCGAGATCATGACTATCCATGTCAATTTATGAGCATCCCCCCCCCACCCACGGCAATAACACAGGGGGGCATCGGAAACTCAAAAATGTTTTCCATTAGTAAGCAAGAGTGAGAAACAGAGGGAACAGAAAGTGGGAGAAGCTGTGATGCGTGTTTACCTCATCTTGGTGGAAATAAGGCTGCTCCACTTCTCTCAGGGGGTCTTTCAGGTAGCCGAACATGAACTCCTGAACTTTGCTGTTGTCTGCTGCCCACATTTCCTGGATTCACATACAAAACACACGTATTGGAGCAAGCAAATAAAAACAATCTGTGGTGGAATCTCAAAAGGACCCAGAGATATTACCTTTTGAGACTCCAGGAGGAAGCCCTGAAAGTCTTCGAGGGAGATCTTCTGTTCTGGTCTGTCAATGAACCTGGCAGAGAAAGCAATGGTTTGCATCAGTACAGATGTGTGTGTGACAACATAGAGATTAACTGTGTGTGTTTAGTTTTGATCTACCTCTGCATAAACGGGATCTCCATCTGAAAGAACGGGGCGAAAAAAAGGAAATTTCAGTTTTAGTCATGTAGATTGGCATCGATATCCGTTAGGGGGGCTGGGTTGTTAGTCACGGAGGGGGGGGGGGGGGGGAACTGAGGTCATCCATTTAATCCGACCCCAGCCAGCCAGCCAGCCTTCTCATCCATGTGAGTGTGTCCTAATGGCCTCCACCAGAGGGGTTTGGGGGGTTTTTCAACTGGTCCATATTGATCTCGCAGCCATTTGAGAAGAGACAGATGGAGTGGGGGAGTGGGGGGGGGGGAGGAAGGGTGCCTTGGCAGGGCATCAGATGGGGGGGGGTGAGAGTGCTGGGACAGAACTATCCGTGGAAACATAAAATGCACTTACGTTTTTCTGAGCATCAAACATGAGGCTGCGGTAGAGCTGAGCGAACTGGCTGAAGGACACGTCTCCATTTCTCAACTCAGAGTCCTAAAAAGACAGGCAGAGAAATGAGAGGGCGGGCAGAAAGACTGTTAACGACAAATCATAAATCTCTAACATCATAATTGAAGGGGGAAGTGGGTAGGGAGATGGAGTGGGAAGGTGGATTGTGATAAGCAGAAGGAGGTTACCGGAAGTTTCTCTCGGAGGAACCTCATGTTGGGCACCCTGTAGTTGACCTGGCTCAGCATGCTCTTTAGATCCTTACAGGATATCCTAAACACATCACATCACATCAATTAACAGGTTTTGTTGAGAAATCCAACACAAACATTAATACGCACGTAGAATAAGACTTCTAAAAGACCTGGTTTTGGTGAAGTCGTTTTTTTTTGTTTTTTGTTTTTTTTAAATCTACTACAAGCGGAAACCCTGCAAACACACACTGTTCGTGCTTTGTAAAATCTTGCCGGCTTGATTTTTTACTACACAGCCTGGAATTTTTGGCTAGAGGAGACAATAGCCCTACAGCGTAACAAAGGCTTGCTCTTTCACCAGGGATGTAACAGACAAACATTGCTGTACATCTCCATCCTCTGCAGTCTGTTTCCTGCTGCAGGAAGAGGTGCTGGTGTGCGGCTGAGGGGTTAGTTATTTCACTACACCTCAACAAAACTCTCTCTTAGACACCTACCAGCCCGGCGCAGATAGTCTGCCTGCTCAAGATGTTAAACTAGGAAAAGGACACACAACTGGTGCAGCAAACAAATTACGTCCATTTCCTGTGAGGCTGATCTGATTATCTCTTGAGGTTAAATCTTCTAAATTGAATTTGCTTACCTGTCTTCTCTGTTGCGATCAACGGCGTAGAACTGCTTACGTAACCATCTAAACATAAAAGAGAATTAAGAGGTTTAATGCATTGAACACAAAAAGGACATTAAATTATCTCATGGTGGTCACAGCTTGAGATGTGATGTGTTTTGGTTACCTCTCGATCTGGAGTGGTGTTGGAGATTTCAGTGTGTCGGCCACAAGCCAGTTTAAGCCCTTCACCCACATGGTCATCTCCTCATCTGACGTTGCTGAGGAAGAATCAACACTTGACTTAGAAATACTTTCTTTACTTCTCTTTTGGTTACCATTAACATATCTTAATGGGAAGGTTTTTTCTTTTCTGAATCAATGATCCTAACCAGAGGTTTTAAAGTGGAAGACTGTGCTTTTGTTCCAGGCTGCAACTACAGATCATCATTAATGAATCAGGTGATACTTTTCCTTATTACCTGTCTATGAAAGGCTAAATGCTATTACAAAGGGCTAAAGTGAAGTCTTCAACACACTTGTTTGTCTGACTGGCATACTAAAACATTTACAATTTAATTTAATGCTGTATACGAAAAATAAAATAGTAATTTGATAAGCTGGAACACGAGAATTTGGGGCATTTTGCATAAAAAAAAGACTGAAAAGATTAAGTGATTATCAAAGTTTTTGCAGATTTTTTTTTTTTTTGCCACTAATCCTTGGAGCTCTCACACTGTGCAAATTGTGAAGCCCTTTGAGGAAGGGTTGTGATTTACTGTTACAATATAATTTGATTTGACTTTATTGTTCATTAAAAGCAACATTAAGGATGTATTTAGTCATAAACACAAGTCTCACCATAACAAAAAACAGGTCCAGAAACAAAACACATTAAATCATACAACCTGTAAAATATGGGCAGTTTGTGGCTCAGGACCATATTAGCGGAAGTGTTCATGAATAGGATGGAAAGGGTAACTGAAAGTACGTAAGCCTTTGCTGTGCTTACCTGCCAGGCTGAGGGACTTAAGGCGGAACTCGGTGCCGTACAGGATGACGAAGCAGTGAGCCTGCTCCAGCCGCGTCGCAGAGTCCTCCACATAACGCTCAAAGTCCCGGGACTTCTGTCCAGGACGGATCTCCTTGATCTCTCGAATGTCAACTAGAGAGGCAGACACACACAGAAAGAAACAGTTGGAAAAAGACAGAACTTTCCCGTCATGAAATTATGGTTAAAATCACAATAATGGGAATATTCGGAACCTGTGACCCAAGATTTTCATTGCATGACTACACTGTAGCTGTGTTTAAAAGAATAAAACCTTCGAAACCTTTGATTTTAATAGGCTTCATTGTAAAATGTAAATAATGAAAATGATGTTCAATACGCTGAACTGTTAGACCCGATGAAACTGTTCCTATGTGTAAAACAGAACCCTAAATAACTGATTTGTTATGATTTGTCACAATCGGGAATTATTCATTTGGATGGCAGAAATTGGCAATGGAACCCTTTGATCATATCTTCACAAAAACATAAATAAAGTCCATAACTAATAATACTAAATTGCTTCAATCAGCACACTGTTAAATAATTTAATAACAAGTGATTTTGATTTGCCTCGAACAGTAACAGCATACAGACACACGGCGAGATTGAGTATCTAAAGGACCACCGACCACATGAAAAGCTGAAGTTACGACATAAACCACATTAAGGTAGACTTCCAGTAAAGACCTTCAGTCGAGAGACATTGTTGATATGGTTTTCAAATCAAGAGGATGAAGCTATTGACCCTAACTAAACCCCAGTGTGCAATTCACAAGTGAAATCAACCAAAACCACAGATTACTAATGCGAAAAACAAGAGATGAAACATTTTTAACAGCCTGGTCAGGTATCTACAATAGAGATCAAACACATCTCAAACATTTTGTATCTGGGTATGTGCGACTAAGAGTGCTTGCAATGCTTTAAATATTTTATAGTGCAAAGGGCACTTGACAAGGCATATAAAAGTGCTTTGCAACTTAACAACGCTTCCTTCAAAACTATACTCTATACAGTATATTTCCTTTACAGGGGATAAAGAAGCACTGCATAGTCCAAGACGTTGTTGTTATGGTTTATCTTTAGAAATTATGCAGGTGAAAAAAGAACCCGTTTCAGTTGCCTGTCTTGACGGCAGAAATATGCACTCAAACTTCACAAGAGCGTAGGCTATGAAGTAGCTCAACGGGTTTTATCAGCCATGTATTATAAAACAGTTTAAGACCTACAGCACGGAACACACACACACACACACACACACACACTCACTCCTGCTCCTCTTCCTGCCCCAGAACCACACATCCTGTGCTTTTGTCGCCTACACACCACATCTGTGCTCGTGTGTAGGTGATCATGTGCGTGTTATTTTCTCAAGCATTAGAAAGGAAATAAAATACACATAACTTTGCAAAGTTTCTAATCCTCCAATCGTTTATCATGTCAAACTGACTTCACCTGCCAGACGAGTGTTGCCGACAGGTTCAGGTGTTAGACAACACTTTGACATTTGAGTCAAAATATTTGGAGGCAGCCTCAGACAGATGCAGGAAATAAAGAGATAGCCAGAGGTGTATCCTTACCAAAGGAGATGAGAGGAGGTATCCTGCAACACACTTCCTCCTTACTCCATCCTGTCTTTCACACTTTTTATATCACTCCTTGCCAGGGCTGGGTTTTATCTTACATTGTCAGATATTACTGGCTATTCAATAGCTGATTTTCCGATTTATTACTTGGGAGCTTTTCACATGTTAAATGTCTAAACATATACAGACATACAAAAGAGTACAATAAATTATCTTGAGCTTTGACCGGTAAAATATGCTGAAGACCGGCAAATCTAAATCTCTCCGGTCAAAATGTCCCGTCAAAATAATTTCACTTTAGCACAATACCGCATCAGTTGCGCCACTTATGTGACAGACAAGAAGAGTATGTGACAGACAAGAATAGTCTATTCTAATGTCTAACATTTAATGTGGAGAAAGAGATGTCCTGTATTGGTTGATTGTGCGTTGATCTGTTGGTAATGCCTTGGGGTTCCGGTGGGCATGTAAACAAATGCATAATGCTGCGCTATACTTTGCGGCCTCACCCGGTTGCATAGCAACGCTTATTGTTTAGGTGTCTTGATGAGCAGGTAGTCCTATCATAATCTAGAACTAGCTAGATCTGATCGATATGGACATAAACGCGAAGTCTAATCTGACGGGAGAGAGAGATCAGCTGCTGCTGACGAGTCGACACGCAGCTCTGCATGATCACATGCAGCGGTGAGCGGACAAAACACCCTTCAGGTTAGAATATCACACGTAGCTATTTTAATTACCTCTCAAACTACCTAAACTAGTCATAGATTATGTTTAGTTTTACTGTCGGGTCACTGATTACTGGATCCGCGAGCTGCATGATACTGCAGTAGGGCCTGGCTCATTTCGTGGCATCTGCAGGCAGTGGCAAGTACTTCCGGCATCTGCCACAGAGGCCGCTACTCCGTGGTATCTGTGGCAAGTATATGCCACAGATGTGGTATCTGTGGCAAGTATATGCCACAGCCACAACTTGCCGTGGCAAGTAAATGCCACAACCATGCCAGTATATGCCACAACTTATATATGCCACAACTTGCCGTGACAAGTATATGCCACAACTTGCCGTGGCAAGTAAATGCCACAAGTTAAGAGTTAAGAGAAGGTTTACCATAGCTGCCACCCACCTTCCGTGGCAAATGCTGATATTTAAACCCGTATTTATCGCGTAAAATGTCGCTGTTTTGGCATGACTTTATCGGACTGATCTGTACACAAGACTGATGATCTGTTACTGATGGTCCGATCATATTTTTTAAAAAGATTAAACATATGTTCAGATTTTACTTGGAGAACGTGGTTTGTTAAAATAAATAAAACGTGCTATTTTTATGATAATACTCAAGATATATTATTAGTAAGTTGACATAAAGATCTAACATTGTTGACCAGAGGTGGGAAATAGGCTAACTTGTATACTCAAGTACTGTACTTGTGATTTAGAAATAGCCTAGTTGTACTTTAGTTGAGTATGTAAATGGTATGTTACGTAGTAGGCTACTTACCCCACTACAACTCAGAGGTAAATTGTGTAATTGTAGCCTACTCCCCTACATTTATTTAATACGCTACCTTTAGTTACTTACTACAGATTCTGATTAATGATGATACATATAATCAAGTCTTAAATCAGACTTTATAGTTACTCCTGGAGTAAATTCACAAGATACCCTACTACAGTATACAAAGTCATTAAAACTAGCTGCACCTTTACCAGCTTTGAGAACACTTTCATGATCAATCATTATAATGAAAACATGTAATATGCACTTTAAGTATATTGTTATGCTGATCATTTTGCGCTTTTACTTGAGTAACATTTTAATGCATGACTTTTACTTGTAACAGAGTATTCCAACATTTAGGTTGGCTACTTCTACTTTTACTTCACACTAGAACCACAAGGGGTCGCTGTATAGCCTACCTAAAACCACCAACGTGTCAAATGAACGAATGCATAGATTTTCAAGGTACAATGTTATTTTATTTATCATACTAGAACACAATGAGTGTTGCCACTACATCGCCGTGGCATGTGCCTTGGCATTTGTGGCATCTCCCACAGAGGAACTTACTCTGTGGCATCTGTGGCAAGTATATGCCACAGCCACAACTTGCCGTGGCAAGTAGGCTATATGCCACAACTTGCCGTGGCAAGTATATGCCACAACTTGCCGTGGCAAGTAAATGCCACAGATGCCACAACTTGCCGTGGCAAGCATATGCCACAACTTGCCGTGGCAAGTATATGCCACAACTTGCCGTGGCAAGTAAATGCCACAGATGCCACAACTTGCCGTGGCAAGCATATGCCACAACTTGCCGTGGCATTTGCGCATGCTGAACGGGAGTTGCCACAAGATGCCAGAGTTAAGAGAAGTTTTACGGTAGCTGCCACTCGCCTTCCGTGGCAAATGCTGATATTTAAACTCGTATTTATCGTGTAAAATGTCGCTGTTTAGGCATGACTTTATCGGACTGATCTGTACACAGGACTGATGTGCGATCTCTATTTTTCAAAAAGATAATAAATCATCATTTATATTCAATTTTACTTGGAATAGCCTACGTGGTTTGCTAAAATAAACAAACGTGCTATATCTATGATAGTATGCTAAACATAGGCCTATATTGTAATAAAAAAATAAATATTGGCAAGTGAGCGTTGCAACGCAAGCCCTTGGCAATTGTCGCTTCTTGAGGGGAGTTTCCACTGCTTGCTACGATAACCAGGTGTATTGTTACTAGTAAAGACAAATAATTAAAAATAAATATCTGTATTGACACAGCAACGTGTACAATGGTGTTATTAGACTTGGCTACAGACTTAGGGCAGCTGTAAATGATTGCAGTTGCCACTGCTAGTGAGATGCTAAGATTTATATTTTATAAATGAGGCAAAGGACAGTTATATTTGATTGTACACATGTATAAATGTGTTATTTTAAATCCAGGCATATGTACTTAATTTGTATTATTTGCGTTGTTAATAAACAGATTAATGTCATTGTATCTGTTTTGTTGTTTCATATTTTAATTCTGGTTGAACATTTTTATTTAAATGCTTCAGATTATTCTTATTAGATATTGATATCGGTGAATCCAAACAAACCATGTTATTCCGTTAAGACAATCATGACAGTATATTCAAAATCAAGACACAATGCATGCTTTTTTATCCATCCTTTTATTGCGTTTTGAAAGTGGTGAACAATTAACATGAAGAATGTTCTCTTAAGCATGATACTCCAAGCAATCCTCATTTAACCGTATAAAGTTGATTTAATATGTTGAGGCAAGAGGGTTACAATGTAATATAATTACACCCTTGTTAAAACTTTTTGTGTGCATCAGTAAAAAGGTTATATGTCATGCATGCAAATATCAAATCATTGTGTTGCTAATTAACATAAACAGATTTTGATATGATACGTTGTATTTAATTTATTTATCTAAAATGTTGAAATCTTTGCGTTACAGCAAATAATAATAATAAAAAGAAAGAGGAAATAATTTATACATTATTAGTAGATATTTATCTACAGAGTATCTAAAGAATAAACAATATAGCCTACTGAATATGTAAGAATACACTACAATAAACCATCTCACTAAAACCAATAGAAACATATATTTCTCTTTCTTAACCCTTTCATCCATGAATTATGAAAGCCTCACTCAGGATTTTTTTTACCAAGTGTTTTTATTGCTCTTGGGGCATGAAAAACAAGATTTTAACTTTAGTTTATTTTTATCTATTTTTTTCAAATTTAGAACATTTAAAAATACATTAAAAAAAATAATTTTAAGGATGATGTTTTCCTTATTAATAAGTCACAAATCACAAACTCAGTAAATGAACACTGACATAACAAAAACACAGAAAATGACCACTAGTTGTCATAAAGTAAAACAGTAACAATAGGAAATTACAGTCTTTTCAAGTGAATGTATATATTTATATATAAAACAAACAATAGAAGCACACTTACTGTCAAGTAGCCTATACCAACATTAACATAAGATAATCCTTATGTGTATTATGTATGATGGAAATCCATCAAGGGTGAAAGGATACATCATGTGCACAGCTATTGCTTATGGCAATGAAAATCGTATTGGTCCCGCCATGCGTTTTAGAAGGGGGATGATTTTAACCGTTTTTATTTCAGGGGGGATGCCATCCCCCCTCAACTCGAGTACCGACTATTATCATAAAAATAGCACGTTTATTTATTTTAACAAACCACGTTCTCCAATTAAAATCTATAGAACATATGTTTAATCTTTTTGAAAAATATGATCGGACCATCAGTAACAGATCATCAGTCTTGTGTACAGATCAGTCCGATAAAGTCATGCTAAAACAGCGACATTTTACGCGATAAATACGGGTTTAAATATCAGCATTTGCCACGGAAGGCGAGTGGCAGCTACCGTAAACCTTCTCTTAACTCTTAACTTGTGGCATTTACTTGCCACGGCAAGTTGTGGCATATAGCCTACATGCCACGGCAAGTTGTGGCATATATAAGTTGTGGCATATACTTGCCACGGCAAGTTGTGGCATGGTTGTGGCATATACTTGCCACGGCAAGTTGTGGCTGTGGCATATACTTGCCACAGATACCACATCTGTGGCATATACTTGCCACAGATACCACGGAGTAGCGGCCTCTGTGGCAGATGCCGGAAGTACTTGCCACTGCCCGCAGATGCCACGAAATGCGCTTGCTGTCTCTCTGATACTGACAGGCTGTCAGGAGAGAGAGAGAGAGAGAGAGCGCTCCGTTTATCCGTGTTATTATAAGTTACTGTACACTTTTGAATAATGTAGTTAATATACTATAATTAGTTTCTTTAATATCGAATCATATCAATTTGTTTTAAAGCTCAATAAATAACAAGGAAGATCTTTGACCGGAACTTTTCTCATTTTGTCCGGAATATTTCAACTTTAACGGACATGTTGACCAGCAAAAAAAATTCTAGCGGAAACTCTGGCTTAACCGTTGGTCATGTTCATTTATTTTTACTGTTTTGGTATTCTTTATTTGAGTCTTTAAATCAGGGAAAAATGTCAAAACCTTTCCAAATTCCAGTTTCCTAAATGTGAGCATTTTAAGGGACTTTGATGAATGCAAATGCAGACCACAATGTTCTTATTGCCTAAAAAAAGTTAACTTATTTACTAATATTTTTCACTTATTTTAATGCTTATCGTGTTAGTTTCACACAATTTAGATTTTAGTCTTACAATTAATTTAATTGTAGAAAATAGATAAACAGGTTAACCAATAATGAAAATAATCATTTGTTACAGCCATAGCTACTTTAAATGTTTAAACACAGAATATATAAAAAGCTTTACTGTATATTTTTTTAACATTAGACTAAAGCTGATAAAGACATTTGTATTGCAATTTTCATCGCCTGTGCAACCCAGCGCAAAATGTTTCAGTGTGTGTTCACACGTCAGCTGATCCATATCAGCTCCTTTGAAATCATGTCGGTAAAAGTTAGACAGAGGATTTCCCCCCCTGCCAAAAAAACATGGATTGTGTTCCCCTTCCAACACATTTCAAATGGAGCACGTCAGCTGTGGAACCACTCATGTTCTCCAGTCACAATCTGATCTTTACATCAATGTTTTCCTACAGATATAAACCATTTTAAAAGTACATTCTGATGCCTGCAGGCTAATATCTAACTAATTAGTCAATATATTTATCACAAAAACCTGGGCTGCCAGCCAAGTGTGTCATTTGGAAATGACATCGGACTTTCGTGGGAGGTATGGAAAGAGCAGCTTAGATGATAGCCTCAGAAATGACAGATGTGAGCCGGGAATTCAACCCACATTGACAATATTACAAGAAGGTAAATTAATTCATTACAATGTTAATTATTAAAGAAATGTCCAGGAAAAAGCTGACAACATTTAATATCTATTATTGTGAAATGCCAACGTTATAAATAACTATTCACAGAACTGGAATACAATTGTTCCGTTTACTGTAAAATCACTTGAAACTGTTACCTTAGAATATGTATCTATATAGTGAGCAGGGAGCAAAGAGGTATTTAATTGGCGAATCTGCAGACTATTGTCTCAATCAATCATTAAGTATATAGATTGTAAAACACTGGGGTAAAAGTTTTAATCCCGGTGTCACAGTCCACCGATTAGGGTTTACAACAATATGAAACAAAGATAAACAGTCAATACAACTGAGAAGTTCTAATTAACGTTTAGCCAATGATCACCAAATCAATTGATCGACTAATAGTCTCGTAATATAAAGCCATTCATCTTCAGAATGATCAACTATTACAGTTATATGAGAGAGGATATGCTACTGCGACATTAGCAGATCTGTTTTACAGGAGATGTAGCATGACTCAAAGCTGTGGGGGAAATCTGTTGTCTGTAATTTAGCTGTGCGAGTTGTTTGTTGGGTTCGTTCTGCAGGGGACACTCGGTGTGAGTCGGGGTCTAACAGAGCTCTGAGTGTGACTTGGAAATACAGACTGAGTTCTTATTCACTGCTTTTCCAGAGAAATGTTGTTGAAATGTGAACACAGAGCCACATTCAGACCCATACTCATCAACGACATGTTTCTGTAACATTATAAAAAGGTGCTCAACACAATTCAGGTTCTTGTCACGCACATTCACGAAGAACTGTTAACGTATTGTATACCATATAAACAACGTTCTCCTTGTCCTGTTTAAGATTGTTTGCATAATATATCAGGGTATTTGTCATTTTATATTCTTGTAACATATATGATGTGCTCAGCCTGACTTATTTTATTAAGGGCGATATTAAAGAAAAGAAAAAAAAAACACAAAAAAATCTTGATATGGATATCTTAGATGTGTTTTTTAAAGAACTACGAACGAGATACAAACTAAGTGGGACATTTTACAGAAGAAAAATCACCTCACAGAAGAAGAATATAGCTTTACGCCGAGAAGATATTTTGGATTTACTGTTATATAGCTAAATGTACTTAAGGCAAAATTCTTCATTTATGTAAAGCTATGTTGATCATCAAAATACCAGTACAGCTCATTAGACCTTGGACAATAAGAGAATTTCATGTTATGTTTACCATCTCATGGATCATCAAAATAAGCTTTAAAAAGGTCTTCCAATGGCACAAAACATACTGGACTGACTTTACCTTACAGTTAGCTGGGAACCAAATACTTTTTAAGCAGGACACATATCTCTTTTAGTGAAAACAACTATTTTGATTGAACAAATCGTAAAAACAATATCAACAGTGCGTCTGTTCTTTCTGCCTTGATCATTTCTTAATTTTTTTCAAAATAAATCACGCTATATTTTTCACTTCCCTACCGTAATATCAAGCTAGAAGGCTTTTTAAGTCACTCATGTCATGTGACGAGGTTAAAAAATGATCACCACCATTTTTCCTCAATTGACTTATTTTGAGTGCTCCTAATAATCACAGATACTATATCGTCCATCCCTCTGCATCATGGCCAAATACAAACAGAGTTATTCATCGGATAGCGACTTTGTGGCGTTAAACTTAAGCAGTGTTGACTTTCAACATCTGTCCAGGGACTACAGATCAAAAATAGCCTGTTGGCTAACTCTGGCGCATTCACAGAAATGTCAATCAATGTGCACTGTCCCTGTCAAATAAATAAATAAAAAATAGTGCTAGGCAGTGGAATCAGCTCCTGCAGTCTTTGTTTGACATGAAAACTATTTGTAAACATAAGAGGATCTGACGCTGTGGTGGGCTCCACGGAACAAGACGGGAGGTATCACTACCAGAGCAGCAAAGTTAATTATAGCTTGAGAGTGTAAAAACACAAGTGGAAGCTCATTCATAAAAAAAATCCCAGAAAAGATTGTTTTACAATCTACCTATTTATATAAATAGTTATCGCCGCAATAAACCACATTTAATTTTGTCTTAATATACATTATTTAATTTCATATTCTGTTCTTGTACATATCATATTCTATTTACATGTATATAGACTTCTTGCACTATTATTTATTATTGAATTGAATGAATGAATGAAGTAAAGTATGTGTCTGTTTACTGTCAGGAGGATGAAACAGCAAAAACATGTGTCACCATTCAAACATGATTCTGAGTCATGTGTGTTTTACTTTATTATCAGTAACATACACTGGAAAACAGAAGTTTGCTATGGTCCTCTGGGAATTCAGTGAATGTACAATAGACCTGTGTGATGTTTAACTACAGTCTTGCCAGCATCAAAACAAACAAACACTCACGTGCGGCATTATGTGGAGTTTGGTCGTGTTAAGTATCCAGCCTTTGTGTTTTATAACATGCAAACACTCCTAACACGTTTGTTATCACCAGTTATTCTGCAAGACCACATCCTGCTCTGTCAAGCCAGACACACATCTTATTGTGTCACAATATATACACAAGTTGAGTAAGATAGGCCAACATATGAGCAAAAAACAAGCAGAAAACATCTCAACAAATAAATAAATCTGCGTGGGACAACATGGAAAATCCACTTTGATTAAAAAACAAAAAGCTTCTCAGAATGTTGTATTTGGAAACGAACTAGAGAGCCGTTTCCACAGCTAATGTACATCACTCTCACACTGCCATCGATAAGGGGTAAGTACAGCGGGCCAACATGTTCTCCAATGATCACACACTTCCAGTAAAACCCTTCATATTCTATTTATGTACATTAATGAGCCGCATGGGCCAATTTCACCTCTCCAGTAGTATCAAATTGCAGCTATGAGCTCATGTGTGAGCAGAGAACATCATACCGCTGTGTGAAAAAAGAAAACGTTTTTTATGCTCTTTTTGCTGCATCCGGAGCAGAGTGCAGCTGTGCACAAGGCATCCTGCTACCGAGAGACAGACGACTTAACAACTCACTGAAGGCCTGCGTGTCCTCAGTATGACGGGCTGTTTGGTTGAAGATGAACCTGAATTTCAGATTCCTGGTAAACTACAGTATATTAATGTTAATGTAAAAAAAAGAGTTGCAGGATTTGTACTTTCTTCCTGTAGTCGACCCTGCATTTCTACCAGATATGTGATTTATCCACTGCTGGACAACAGCGGCATTTCCTCTCATGTCTGCCAAGATTCACAGCTGTGCTGTCAATATATTTTATAATCCTATGCTTTTAATTGGAATGGAATACTTTCAGGAGCTAATCAGAGTAATATTGTAATATAATCTTTCCTGTTTTAATAATAAACAATGGTGTTGTTGTGAGGCGGTGTGAATGACTTGTTTACCTTTTCCTTTCCACATTAACAATTCCCATTTCTTCAAATTTTACAGCATGTAAATAACTTGTGGTCGCAATTATTAATGCATTAAGTCAGAGAGTGATATTTAGTTTCACCAAGTCCTTTTGTTCTATGTAACATCATTCCCCATCATGTCGCCAGCACTAACCAGGTATTTTGTGTGCCATTCAAACAAGCTCACAACACTGTGTACTTTCCATATTCCTGAGTGTATGTAAACCAACCAGTTAAGGCATGAATACCTTCTCATTTATAAACAGCAGTCTGGAGCATGACTACCTGTTTGTGTGTATGTTTGTGTCTGCACACTACTCACCCTCTCCCTCTATTTTGTCCGTGCCACGAGTCCAGATAATAGTCCTGGTCTCCAGCTTGACTTGAAATGTCCGCCTCTCTGGCCGCTGGGACTTCTTAGAATAAAACAGTGTCAGTACTGTCCCGAGCTCCAGGTCTCGGTACAGGTTGTTCATCTCTGTGTCGTTGTCCATCCACGGGACGGGTCCGTTTGAAAAGAAGCCTGAGGTCCCCGCCATGTTCACTTCCCCCGTTTGTTGTCCGTTTCCTTTTAGAACAATCTGCTCAGTCCAGGCCTAGGGATACCTACAGCAGAAGAAGCGGAGGGGGGCGGGAGCATGAAACAACAATTCACAAGGGACCTCTCAGTAATTCACACACACATTATACGGCAGTATGGCCCGTCAGGGGGGCCCGTTTGAAATAATACTGGAAACTTCACCATACATATGCAGCACTTGTTTATGCACTTGCAGACAAGTTGTCAACAGTCTATGAGAGAAAACTGATTATTAGACATTTTAAATACATTTAATCTTCCTCTAAAAACATATTTTCTACAAATATTGTTTTTCTTCTACGCATATTTTGAAAGATATGTACAGTTGGCAATTAGAGGCATTAAGCCTGAAACATGTTCGTTCATAAAATCATATTCAACGCAAATAGCCTATATTGTGAGAGATCATTCAAGGCATTTCTGACAAAAAGATGACCATTAAAATACTGTAATACTATAAAATAGTTCGACATTACATAAATAAAGGTTTTAATCTAATTTTTGAATGAAAGTTTCACATTGTTTGTTTACATGAATATGAACGGATTTCAGGTTGTCATAATTGGGATCAAACTGAAAAACCCAGAGAAAATAAGAACATCATTTGGTAAATAAATAAGCATATAGAAAGCATCTCCTCAAGCTATGTAATCATTTTCTTTTAAAACGAAATAAAACTGTGAGTAAAGTAGGCCGATAACATTTCATAACATATAGGATGGTATTGATTTTAGGGTGGGTTATGCATAAGGTTACTCAACACTAAGTACAGTATTAAATCTCAAAAGAAACTGATCTATCATTAACAGTGATGTCAATACATGAGATGCAACATTAAAACATCACGCGAGAAAGGAGAAAACGTGTTGATTTAAGATGATTTAACTTTCTCTCCCATGATTGCACCTTTAATCCTACATTAGCAGCGGGAGGTTTAATCGAATTTAGACTGATTTCTAACACCAACAGGCCTGTAACCTGCTCCCGTCCGTCCCACAAGGAAAATAAAGTTTCCTTTTGGATTTAAGCAGCTTCACGTTACTGGGAATAAAGCTGTAGGCGAATGGCAGCTGAGAGTGGGATAATAAGAAGGCTATTTTCACAGCGTGGAAATGGGGCCGGTGTGAGCTAGCATTTCGCAGGGCCACAAGGAATTATCAGAGTGGGGTTTTTAAACCTGAAAAAAGGGGAGCAGGTAGCAGTAGCTATTCTGAAATGTTCCCCCTCTCTCTTTTCAGCTAAACTAGAAAACAACACGTCGGCTGCTGTGCTGTACCTACCGCCGCAATCTCGGCCCGACCGCACATCTCCTCTCACGCTCCCGTCGTTATTCTCCTTTTCCCCCCACACACCCCAGTTTTCCAAGATTAAATCATAGCTGGGCCCTGGAAAAGCGCTGCGGTCCCGACGACAACAATCCCCGTTTCCTCTTGTGCCCTCCAGCCGTCCATAGAGAGAGGCAGGCAGACAGCGAGGACCGTGGAGAGAATACGCAAGTTTGTCTGCTCTCAGATCCAGCTCTTCAGGCCCTTCCCCCCCCCAACCAGCCAACCAACCTGGCCAAAGTCAGAAACCAGGCATCCGCTGTGGATTTTCACAATAACAGTCGTATCGAGGAACTTGTTTAGCCTACTGTTGCTGTTGGAAGGAGAAAAATGAACCCTTTGCAGATTCTGATTCATGCATCATATCTTGTCTTATCTAAAAGAAGAATAAGTACTCAGATATTGTACTTAATTAAAAGTACCAAACTCTAGGAATACTCTTTTAAAAGTCATAGTACTGCATTCAAAATGTTACTCAAGTAAAAGTTCTAACGTATTGGCATACAATTTTAACTTAAGTACCAAAAGTAAAATTACTCACTATGCAGATTGGCCCATTTGAGTATAATATGAAATGTTTTGAGTATAATTATTGATGCATTAATTTGTTTTATCAAAGCTCGTAAAGGTGCAGCTATTTTTAAATACTTTGTATACTGCAGGGTGGCTTGTGTTACTCCAAGTCTTATTCAATTGTTGTTTATACTTCACTTTATTCGTCCAAATCTGCAAAGTAACTAAAGGTATAAAATAACTGCAGTGGAATAAAGATACACTTCTGATTTGATGTGGGGTAGAAGTACAAAGTAGCAAAGTAGCTTCTGATACACTTCCCAGATATACTTCTGATTTGTTGTGGGGTAAAAAGTAGCAAAAATATTTAAATACTCAAATGCAGTACAAGTATCTCAAAATGGTATTAAAGTACTGTACTTGAGTACACTTTGACTAACAAAAACAGTATTACGACTCTTGCTATCAGTATATGGTATATCATTTATTTTTGGCTTGGGTCATTTAAGTCTGGCGTTTGAGACAAGTTGAGTATTTCAATTTTCTGCTACCAAATACTTATACTCCACTTCATTACAAAGATGCAAATTGTACTTTTTACATCAGTATATTTGGAAAGCCCCTTTTTGACCCCTTTCCAAGAAGTATGTTAACTTTTGATATTTTCAATTTTTCTTGCTGGTGTTAATTATGTGCTTTTAATTTGGATCTTTTAATTTCATACAATTAGCTTACTTCCGGTAATCTTGCGTGTCATCCGTTGGCTTGACGCATCTCATGCCTTCAGTAGGAGAGCCTGTTGTCGGCCTCTTAAAGAAGCATACCTTCTGATACTGCTGATACTGTACTTCATAATAAACTCACTCCTCAACCTAACATCACAATATGTAAATTTAACAGGTAGCTTTGTAGCAAATACTGTAATTTAATGCAACAGCAGTACCACCAATACCAGCCAGTCATTGGTTTCGTTCTTTAAGTTATTACATTCATTTAGGGGATTACATTTTTTTCAATTTAATCGAGAAATACATTGTGAGACACGTCATTGTGAATTGGACTATGACCCCTGACTTGACTAATCACTATTGATTAGATCTTTAATGGGATTATGTTTCTCTCGGTTTCCCTTTGTACACTCACGAAACATTTTTCTGTTTCAATCCATTTAAATGTATAAAGGACAACACAAGGACAAAAAATACAAGGTTGATGTTTTATTCTGAAAACTACAAAGCCCAAACAGAATAAGCATCCAACCAATCGCTGTATGATAAATGATCAAATACCAAGAAATATTAATGAGAAAAGTTGTTATATCCATTCACATTTGGAAATTAACGAGGACACTGATAGACAAGCTGTGATTTATTTTGGCAAAATCCACATACCTCTTTAGAAAAGCGTCTCTGTCTCTTTTAGCTCTAGTACAAAAGACATGATCCTGTACTACAGCTGTTTCAAGTAACCAAGAGGAATGTCACCATTGTAAAACTGTGGAAACAGACACACACAAGTTGCATATAGGCAATGAAGAGCTTCTTTTGGACAATGCATACAGCGTACGTTTTAAAAAACACTGAATCATAGTTACTGAAAAAGGACAAAACATATGTACATCCCTGAAATAAACAGCTAAATTAAATTAAATGGAAAGTAAGATGACATTCTGTGTGCTAATAATTATATTATCATAGTGCTAGGGTTTCTATTCTTCACGCTGTCATCAGTATCTCCTTTTATTGTACCAATCTTTCACACGATTACATAAATTGAAATTCATCCTACTGTCTTTCATGTTGTCCCTCACAATCTCCCATACAAACATTTATTATTTCATTATTCTATGAGAATATAGAATGTCTCAATATTTCCGATGGCTTACAAATTTCAGTGCAGTCATGTCTGACAAAAGATAATACTAATGTGTTCATAGGGGTTTTATTATGGGCAGATATCTGCAGCTACATACACACTACTGTAATTTGTATGTGCTATTTGGCTTGGTCAAATGGTTGTGAAGTTATTTTCCTATATTCACAAACAAATCCATATATATACAGCACAATTATTAAACGGTGGTAGCAGCTACAACAAAGCCTCCTCCTTCACAGCCCTGCAGTAACCACACAGTGGAGTCATTTGACATCAATTACAAACCATCTCTACAATCAAAGGCATGTTAAAATAAGGTAAAAACATCAAGCATGTTTAAAACTCATAGTCTTTCTCAGCCATGTCAAGCGCCCACGCAAACTTCTCTCTCTGGGTTTTGTTGTAGATCTTCTCGATGGGAACGTCCCATTTCTTGCACCTTGAGAGGAGGGAAGACGGACCAGTTAAAGACAGAAAAGATATTGAGCTTATCCACTCACTGTCTGCAACACTGCTCATTAGTCAGTTTAAAAATCAATTAAGAAGTGACAGGGAGCCAGTTGTGACTACTCGGCCCATGT